>NC_041404.2:54257670-54402670 GCF_900747795.2 Erpetoichthys calabaricus
AGGTGGTGATCAGCATGAGCTCAAGCGCGTGCAGAAGGAACTCCGAGTCCAGCTCAGGGCGGCGAAAGAGCAGTACAGGAGAACGCTGGAGCAGAAGTTACAGAATAACACAATGAAGGAAGTGTGGGATGGGATGAAGATCATCACTTGTTGCAGCTCGAAGCGGGGTGCCACCATCGAGAGAGATGTGGAGAGAGCAAACCTGATAAACAACTTCTTTAACAGGTTTGACCACCCTAACCCACTCTCATCTCGGAGTATCGCACCTTCCACCCATCCTTCTGCTGATACCAGCATAGGAGAGAGTTTCCCCCCACCCATAATTACAGCAGCCCAGGTAAGCAGAGAGCTGAGGAAACTTCATGCCAGCAAACCAGTGGGTCCAGATGGAGTATCGCATGACTGCTGAAGGTCTGTGCGTTGGAGCTGGGGGGTCCTCTACAGCGCATCTTCAACCTGAGCCTGGAACAGGGTAGAGACCCGAGGCTTTGGAAAACATCTTGCATCACCTCAGTCCCAAAGGTATCATGTCCTAGTGAGCTGAATGACTTCCGGCCTGTCGCTCTGATGTCACATGTGATGAAGACCATGGAGAGGCTGCTGCTTCACCACCTGAGGACACAGGTCCACCACGCCCTCGAACCTCTGCAGTTTGATGACCAGGAGAAGGTGGGAGCGGAAGATGCCATAATCTATATGCTACACCGATCCCTCTCCCACTTGGACAGAGGCAGTGGTGCAGTAAGAATTATGTTTCTGGACTTCTCTAGCACCTTCAACACCATCCAACCTCTGCTCCTTAGGGACAAGCTGACAGAGATGGGAGTAGATTCATACCTGGTGGCATGGATCGTGGACTATCTTACAGACAGACCTCAGTATGTGCGTCTCGGGAACTGCAGGTCTAACATTGTGGTCAGCAGCACAGGAGCGCCGCAGGGGACTGTACTTTCTCCGGTCCTGTTCAGCCTATATACATCGGACTTCCAATACAACTCAGAGTCCTGCCACGTGCAAAAGTTCGCTGACGACACTGCTATTGTGGGCTGCATCAGGAGTGGGCAGGAGGAGGAGTATAGGAACCTAATCAATGACTTTGTTAAATGGTGCGACTCAAACCACCTACACCTGAACGCCAGCAAAACCAAGGAGCTGGTGGTAGATTTTAGGAGGACCAGACCCCTCATGGACCCCGTGATCATCAGAGGTGACTGTGTGCAGAGGGTGCAGACCTATAAATACCTGGGAGTGCAGCTGGATGATAAATTGGGCAATAGGATCCTGCAGATGTTCTATCAGATGGTTGTGGTGTGCTGGGGAGGCAGCATAAAGAAGAGGGACGCCTCACGCCTGGACAAACTGGTGAGGAAGGCAGGCTCTGTTGTAGGCATGGAGCCGGACAGATGGACATCCATGGCAGAGCGACGGGCGCTGAGCAGACTCCTGTCAATCATGGAGAATTCACTGCATCCACTGAACAGGATCATCTCCAGACAGAGGAGCAGCTTCAGCGACAGACTGCTGTCACTGTCCTGCTCCACTGACAGACTGAGGAGATCGTTCCTCCATCACACTATGTGACTCTTCAATTCCACCCGGGGAGGTTAAACGTTAACATTATACAAAGTTATTGTCTGTCTGTATACCTGCATTGTTATCACTCTTTAATTTAATATTGTTTTTTTATGAGTATGCTGCTGCTGGAGTATGTAAATTTCCCCTTGGGATTAATAAAGTATCTATCTATCTATCTATCTATCTATCTATCTATCTATCTATCTATCTATCTATCTATCTATCTATCTATCTATCTATCTATCTATCTATCTATCTATCTATCTATCTATCTACAGAAAATGTGACCACATCCTTCAACCCCTCAACCGCAATACAACCAGCTACATCCAGGACATCCCTAATTTCTTAAAAATAAAAAACTGTCTGCTATAGGCCCCTTACCTGGGGGAACCTTACTGGCCTCAATGGATGTTGAGGCACTTTACACAAACATCCTCCATGACGATGGCAAATTGGCATGTGCAACGGATTTTAAACACCACCATGGAGTCAGTTATACAAATAATAAAATTCACTTGGACACACAACTTATTATCATTTGGAGAAGACTTCAATGTGGGGACTGTCAGTTTGCACCTCACTATGCGAACACTGTTTACGGCAAAGTTGGAGGAGGACGTGCATATTAAATGTGCGTATTAAAACCAACGCTGCGTCTCCGTCACACAGATGACACCTTCATAATCTGGACTGCCAGTGAGAAGGGCCTCCTCCATTTTCATAACGAATATAACTCTTTCCACCCCAACATAAAGCCGAAGCTTATTCACTCAAAAACAGAAGTCAGCTTCCTTGAGACCGCCATTCAACTGAAAGATAACACCCGAGCAACTTCTGTTTTTCACAAACCAACAGGCAGATGGTCCTACCTAGGAAGTGGTAGCGTCCAGGTCAGGTCAGGTTGGTTGAGCATGCACTGGTACAACGTGTTGCCATACCCACCACATGACGAAACAGTTGGCAACCCCCCCACGCCCCCAAACAACACAGACAGGCGGTCCAGTCCCACTCACTGGAAATGGCCCTCTATTTCCCGTAGCCAGGTGTTAAATAGACGTCCCCTTGGCCTGGTCCAGCCACTCTGGTCCTCAAAAATGAGGATGACCCTCGGGGCATCGCACCACATGGCTATATTGGCGTAGCTGACACTCTGTCACGATGCAGGTCATGTGGCTCATTCAGGACTCCGTGAGCAACACAAAGTCAAACCAGCGATACCCTAGGATTCTCTAATGAGACACAGCACTGAAGGAGTCCAGTCTTCATCTCAGGTCACTGGATAGTGTTCATGTCTCACAAACAGGGAGCACCAGGACTCTAAAGACTTGGACCTTGTCCTTTTGCAGAGATATCAGGAGTGCCACACACCCCTTTCCAGCGACCTCATGACTCCCCCATGCTCTCCCAATCCGTCTACTGACTTCATAGGAAGAGTCACCAGAGACATGAATGTCACTGCCGAGGTAAGTAAACCTCTCGATGAGGTCAACATTCTCTCCTCAGACAGACACACTGCTGATGGCTGTGCCCAAGAGATCATTAAAGGCCTGGATGTTGGTTTTAATCAGGACACTCGCCAGCCCAGACACTCCGACTCTTCACTCAGTCTTACAAGTGCCATAACTGATGGTCCATCACAATGCAGGTCATGTGTCTCATGTGGTACCCAAGGATTCTCTGAAGAGAAACAGTACTGAAGGAGTCCAGTCTTCATCTCAGGTCACTGGACAGCGTCCATGTTTCACAAACAGGTAGCACCAAGATTCAAAAGACTTGGACCTTCGACATTTGCAGAGATATCGGGAGTACCACACACCCCTTTCCAGTTACTTCATGACCCCTCATACTCTCCCAACCCATTTACTGACTTCATAGGAAGAGTCACCAGAGACATGAATGTCACTGCTGAGATAAGTAAATTCAATTTCCTTTTTGGTTTTCCAACTGTAGCACAGGCAGCTGAAGTGACTATCTTGTGGCCAAATGGTGTCAGCAGTGGGATTTGAACTAAAAACATGAAGTTCGAGGTAAGTAAACCTCCTGACAAGGTCAACACTGTCTCTGCTCTCTCTCTTCCACCCCAAACGTATACAGTGCATCTGGAAAGTATTCACAGAGCATCACTTTTTCCACATTTTGTTATGTTACAGCCTTATTCCAAAATGGATTAAATTCATTTTTTTCCTCAGAATTCTACACACAACACCCCATAATGACAACGTGAAAAAAGTTTACTTGAGGCTTTTGCAAATTTATTAAAAATAAAAAAACTGAGAAATCCCATTACATAAGTATTCACAGCCTTTGCTCAATACTTTGTCGATGCACCTTTGGCAGCAATTACAGCCTCAAGTCTTTTTGAATATGATGCCACAAGCTTGGCACACCTATCCTTGGCCAGTTTGGCCCATTCCTCTTTGCAGCACCTCTCAAGCTCCATCAGGTTGGATGGGAAGCGTCGGTGCACAGCCATTTTAAGATCTCTCCAGAGATGTTCAATCGGATTCAAGTCTGGGCTCTGACTGGGCCACTCAAGGACATTCACAGAGTTGTCCTGAAGCCACTCCTTTGATATCTTGGCTGTGTGCTTAGGGTCGTTGTCCTGCTGAAAGATGAACCGTCGCCCCAGTCTGAGGTCAAGAGCGCTCTGGAGCAGGTTTTCATCCAGGATGTCTCTGTACATTGCTGCAGTCATCTTTCCCTTTATCCTGACTAGTCTCCCAGTCCCTGCCGCTGAAAAACATCCCCACAGCATGATGCTGCCACCACCATGCTTCACTGTAGGGATGGTATTGGCCTGGTGATGAGCGGTGCCTGGTTTCCTCCAAACATGACAACTGGCATTTACACCAAAGAGTTCAATCTTTGTCTCATCAGACCAGAGAATTTTCTTTCTCATGGTCTGAGAGTCCTTCAGGTGCCTTTTGGCAAACTCCAGGCGGGCTGCCATGTGCCTTTTACTAAGGAGTGGCTTCCGTCTGGCCACTCTACCATACAGGCCTGATTGGTGGATTGCTGCAGGGATGGTTGTCCTTCTGGAAGGTTCTCCTCTCTGCACAGAGGACCTCTGGAGCTCTGACAGAGTGACCATCGGGTTTTTGGTCACCTCCCTGACTAAGGCCCTTCTCCCTGGATCACTCAGTTTAGATGGCTGGCCAGCTCTAGGAAGAGTCCTGGTGGTTTCGAACTTCTTCCACTTACGGATGATGGAGGCCACTGTGCTCATTGGGACCTTCAAAGCAGCAAAAATTTTTCTGTAACCTTCCCCAGATTTGTGCCTCGAGACAATCCTGTCTTGGAGGTCTGCAGACAATTCCTTTGACTTCATGCTTGGTTTGTGCTCTGACATGAACTGTCAGCTGTGGGACCTCATATAGAGAGGTGTGTGCCTTTCCAAATCATGTCCAGTCAACTGAATTTACCACAGGTGGACTCCAATGAAGCTGCAGAAACATCTCAAGGATGATCAGGGGAAACAGGAGGCACCTGAGCTCAATTTGGAGCTTCATGGCAAAGGCTGTGAATACTTATGTACATGTGCTTTCTCAATTTTTTTATTTTTAATAAATCTGCAAAAACCTCAAGTAAACTTTTTCACGTTGTCATTATGGGGTGTTGTGTGTAGAATTCTGAGGAAAAAAATGAATTGAATCCATTTTGGAATAAGGCTGTAACATAACAAAATGTGGAAAAAGTGATGCGCTGTGAATACTTTCCGGGTGCATTGTATATATATATATATATCTATTGTGGCGAGTGGCTGGGAGCTGTGCCCAGCCGGGACGCCTGGAAGGATCGGGAAAGGGACTACGCCTTCCCCGGACAACGAGAGGGCAGCTGCCCTGTTTGTACTGGGGCCACGGGAACTGAGCATGGAAGCTCAACCCTATACTTTCCGGATGCACTGTAAGACGCTCCTTCATTTTCAGCCAAACAACACGTTACAACTGTATCTGCTCAGACTCAACAGACCGGATAAACAACTTGCAGGAGCTTAATGAACGGATATACTCCCCTAACAACAGACCCTCAAATATGAAGAGCTATTCCATGCCCAGTAATAAACTTTCTGGAATAAAAAAATACAAACACAACAAGAACCGTGTCCCCCCGTGTCACCTATAACCCCAAATCTTGAAACACTTTGAAAAATTCAATTACGTCTTGCCTGATGAAAGAGCCTGAGTTGCCTTGAAAGCTTGCATATGGTAATGTTTTGAGTGAGTTAATATAAAGGAGTCATTTTGCTTGACCCTCTCAGGGATTAATAAAGAGGACGTCAAATCAAAATGCTTGGAATAACAGAGTGTTTCCTAGATTCAGTCCTATATGCCCTGTTCCTTAATTCCCAACTGGTGACCTCAAATACGTGACTCACCATTAGGCTGGAAGAATTCTTTGAACTCCAGCCTGGTTAGCAATAGACAAACCAGCAAATAAGATGAATAGCCAACACTTACCTGCATCTGCGTCGTAAATGTATATAAATTTGCTCCACTTGTAATGATCGATCACGCTGATGAGGGCGTCCTGCAATTCCGGTCGTAGCTGGATGACAAACTGGTTGGAAGTTTCAATTGGGAAACTTGGGGTGACAAAGCAGACGTGGAGAGCTCCGCAGAAGGACATGAGCATGTTGACTGTCTTTTTGTCATACAATCCAATGATGGCGTAGACTCCTTTTGAAAACTGTGAACAGACTGGGAGAAAAAGGGAAAAACGGGAAGTGAGGGAAGCGTTTGGAAAAGAACAATTTAATAATCACAAAGTCGGCACAGATCAACATGAAAAAGTTGGACCTTCCATATGCGCGGTTTACGCTCAACCAAATTGGCCAAAAAAAGAAAAACATTCCAGAAAGTTCCAAGAAAGCAACACTTGAATTTGATTCTCGCCGAGCTCTACGCCGAACCCACGTGTATGAAGTGACGTGTTGACATGTGTAGTGCTAGGGGCTGACACAGACAGAGCTCAGCTGACGTCACACGGGTGTGTGGGCACACCACTCACAGTGGTCAGAGACTTTCTGATGGAGGGACCTCATGCCAAGAAGCACTCGCCGCCTTACACGGTCTCTAATGACACATGCTGGGAATGGCGCTATATAAAAATAAAAATAGCTTGGCTGACATAAATATAAAACAGACGTTCTCTGAATTTTAATTTACAGCACCTACAGAAAGCATTCAGACACCTTCACGTGTTTCACATCTTGTTACGTCAATAGAATGAGATGCACCTGAGCCGCAGGTCAAGTGGTACAGCAAAGGGTCTGAATGTTTGTGCCAGTGAAACATTTCAGTCTTCTACTTTTAATACATTTCCTTAAATGTCTAAAATGCTTTCTCATTCCGGGATATTGAATGTTGTTTGATGAAGGAAAAACTGAACTGAAATGATTCTAGGCACGAGGCTGCAGTATAATAAAAAGTGAAGAAAGTGAAGGGGGTCTGAGAACTTTCTGAAGGCGCTATAATGTCACTCTTTAATCACACTTTTGAAACTGGAAAGGCTTTAGTGACGAGACATGATATGAATGATGCTAAATAAAATGAACAGCAAATTATTGTTGCACATCTTTTTTTAATAAATTCACTTGTCATTGTATTTTTATTGTGAATGGCGCTATATTAAAAAAATGGATTCGCTCATTAGCATATCAGCATATTTCTAGTAGGATTGACTACTGCAGTGCGGTGTTCACTGGATGTTCAAACTGTTCTCTATACAGCCTTCAGTTAATCCAAAATGCTGCTGCAAGAATTATTACAAGAACAAGAAAATACGAACACATAACTCCAGTTCTTAAATCCTTACACTGGCTCCCGGTTTAAGTTTAGGGCAGATTTCAAAATCCTCCTTTTAACATATAAAGCATTAAATGGTCGAGGTCCGGCTTACTTGTCTGAACTTATCATGACTTACAAACCAGAGCGCACATTAAGATGTCAAGATGCTGGTCTGCTTATGATTCCAAGGATCAATAAAATAACAATGGGAGGTCGAACTTTTAGTTACAGGACCCCTAAACTGTGCAGTGGTCTGCCTGCTACTATAAGAGATGCCCCTTCGGTCTCAGCTTTTAAATCCCGGCTGAAGACTCACAACTTCAGTTTAGCACACCCTGACTAGAGCTGCTGATTAAATGTACAGACTGCATCTCTGTTGTTAGTCATTAGCACTAAAAGATAACTAACATGATAGTTAGAATTTGTTCCTAACACTCACCTATTCTGTTTCTCTTCTCGGTACTCAAATGTGGCACTTGGTGCCACGGCCACCTGCCAAGTTGTTTTGCCTACCTAAGGTAAAGTCATCTCTGATGGAGGATCGCAGGAATCATCAGGTAGTGGGGTCCTTTTATCAAATTGGCTTGCCCGGCACTGACTCAGCTATGGAATGGCCAATAGGGGGAGGCAGCTTGATGACTGAGGTCTCCAGGACTCTGAACAAATCCAAATCATATTATGGGATATCATCTACTGTTAAATTCTGCTCTGTACTTGTAAAATTTTTATTTTTATACTGTATTGAGGATTTGTTCTGTTCTGTGTATTGTATTGTATTGACCCCCTTCTCTGTGACACCCACTGCATGCCCCATCTACCTGGTAAGGGGTCTCTTTTTGAACTGCCTTTCCCAAGGTTTCTTCTATTTTTTCCCTACAAGGTTTTTTTGGGAGTTTTTCCTTGTCTTCTTAGAGAGTCGAGGCTGGGGGGCTGTCAAGAGGCAGGGCCTGTTAAAGCTCATTGCGGTACTTCTTGTGTAATTTTGGGCTATACAAAAATAAATAAATTGTATTGTATTGTATATATCAAAGAACACAGACTCAGAATGTTAATGTGGCCTACAGAATTGCAACCTTATTTTTAAGAAGAGTGTCAGGAGTAATTTGTGAGTGACGGGTATCAGCAAGAGTGAAAGGGAAGACCTACAGGACGGTAGTGAGACCAGCCATGTTTTATGGGTTGGAGACGTTGGCACTGACCAGAAAGCAGGAGACAGAGATGGAGGTAGCAGAGTTAAAGATGCTAAGATTGGCATTGGGTGTGACGAGGATGGACAGGATTAGGAACGAGGACATTAGAGGGTCAGCTCAAGTGCGAGACAAAGACAGAGAAGTGAGATTGCGTTGGTTTGCACACATGCAGAGGAGAGTTGCTGGGTATATTGGGCGAGGGGTGCTAATGATAGAGCTGTCAGGAAAGGGGAACAGAGGAAGGCATAAGAGAAGGTTTATGGATGTGGTGAGAGAGGACATGTAGGTGGCGGATGTAAATGAGCAACACGCAGAGGACAGGAAGATACGGAACAAGATGATCCTCTGTGGCAACCCCTAAAGAGAGCAGCCAAAATAAGAAGAAGATTCTTGGGACAGGATTAGAAATGAGGACATTAGAGGGTCAGCTCAGGAGGGACGGTTGGGAGACAAAGTCAGAAAGGCGAGATTGCGTTGGTTTGGACATGTGCAGAGGAGAGATGCTGGGTATATTGGGAGAAGGGTGCTAATGATAGAGCTGCCAGGTAAGGAAGGCCTAAGAGAAGGTTTACAAATGTGGTGAAAGAGGACATGCAGGTGATGGGTGTAACAGAGCAAGATGACGAGGACAAGAAGATATGGAACAAGATGATCCTCTGTGGCAACCCCTAAAGAGAGCAGCCGAAATAAGAAGAGATTCTTGGGACAGGATTAGAAATGAGGACATTAGAGGGGCAGCTCAGGTTGGACGGTTGGGAGACAAAGTCAGAGAGGCGAGAGTGCGTTGGTTTGGACATGTGCAGAGGAGAGATGCTGGGTATATTGGGAGAAGGGTGATAAGGATAGAGCTGCCAGGTAAGGGGATCAAAGGAGGTTTATGGATGTGGTGAGAGAGGACATGCAGGTGACGGGTGTAACAGAGCAAGATGATGAGGACAGGAAGATATGGAAGAAGATGATCCGCTGTGGCAACCCCTAACGGGAGCAGCAGAAAGAAGAAGAAGAAAGCACCTACTGCTGATGCACACCTGTCCATGAATGGCGTTATATAACATAAAGATCGATTGGCATAAATCGTCCCTGGTCTAAGTGTGTATCATTTAATGTCTCTATTTGTTATTGTAGTTGTATTGTCTCAGTGACGGTGCAAAACATAAATGTTGCTGTATTAAATTAAAATTGATTTCTCAGAGTGATATGAATCTTTAGTGGACTCAGCGTGTACACTTTAATATCTTTAATATTGTAATCTTTTTGTTTCTGTCATTAGATACATTCTGAATGGCGCTATACTAAAGAAAGATTGAATGGATCATTGGCATATGCCAAAAAACATAATCTTAGAATATTAATGCGGCCTACACAGTTTGCTCTGTGATTGGCCTACTGCTGATGCCGACCTGTCCACAAACGGTGCTATATAACATAAAGATTGAATAATTTAAATCTTCACCGCTCTCGGCGTGTATTATTTAATGTCTTTATTTGTTATTGTGATTTTATTATCTCAGTAACAGTGCAAAACATAAATGTTGCTGTATTAAATTAAGATTGATTTCTCTGATTGATATGAATCTTTAGTGAGTAGATGCCAAAGTAGAACGTTGTAAAGAATTCAAAAACGTTGGCACGATACACATGCAGAGCAGGTGAGAGAGAATGGGAGTACGAAAATTCGAAAGTCTCAAAGAAATGATAGTAAAGATCGCATTAGTGCAAACAAACGGAAATTTTTACTTGGTGAAATAATGGAACAGCGAAAAGAGATCGAATATATTGTTTGGATTAAAACATTAAGTCAGAGACTTGTAGATCGTCCAGTTCGTGTTGCCATCAGGGAAGCGTAACGTTTTTTCAAAATGAAGAGGCCTATCTGCGAGAATTACAAGATTTGTTGTTTGGTGAAAGTGAAATCCACATACGCGAGTGGCAGAGATGCAATGTGGCTGGTGCATAGCGCAGTCTGGGGGGGTTGGTGAGCGCAGCGAGCGGGGGGCGAAGCCCCCTAGTACTAAAGAAAGATTGATTGGCTCATTAGCATATATCAAAAAACATAAGCTTAGAATATTAATGCGGCCTACACAGTTGCAACCTTATTTGCTCTGTAAAGCACCTACTGCTGATGCACACCAGTCCATGAATGGCACTATATAACATAAACATCGATTGATATAAATCGTTCCTGGTCTCAGTGTGTATCATTTAATATCTTTATTTGTTGTAATTTTTTTTTGTCTCAGTGATGGTTCAAAATTTAAATGTTGCTATATTAAATTAAAATTGATTTCACTAATAGATATGAATCTTTAGAGGACTCAGCGTGTACACTTTAATATCTTTGGTATTGTAATCTTATTGTTTCTGTTATGAAACGCATTGTGAATGGCGCTATACTAAATTAAAATGGATTAGCTCTTTAGCATATATCAAAGAACACAGACTCAGAATGTTAATGTGGCCTACAGAATTGCAACCTTATTTGCTCTGTAGAGCACCTACTGCTGATGCACACCTGTCCATGAACGGTGCTATAAAGTTTGATTGATTTAAATCTTCACTAGTCTCGACGTATGTCATTTAATATCTTTATTTGTTATTGTGATTTCATTTGCTCAGTGATGGTGCATAAGGTAAATGTTGCCATACTAAATTAATTGATTGATTTCACTGATTGACATAAATCTTCACTGGTCTCGGCGTGTATCCTTTACTATCTTTGTTATTGTAATCTTATTGTTTCTGTCATGAGACACGTGGTGAAAGACACTATTCTAGATAAAGATTGATTATCTCATTAGCATACACCAAAGAATATAAAATCAGATTATTATTGTCACTCACATTTCTGTAATCTGATTTGCTCTGTAAAGCACTTACTGCTGATGCCTATTCTCTTTAATATATGTTAATGAGCAAATCAATCTTTATTTAGTATAGCGCCATGACGTGTGTCATGACTGAAAACGTAAGATTACGTCAGAAGGCCAATGAATGGTCAGTCAGTCAGTCAGCCGGTCATTATCCAACACGTTATATCCTAACACAGGATCACGGGGGTCTGCTTGAGGGCACTGGGCGCAAGGCAGGAAAAAAACGCAGACAGGGCGCAGACAGGGCACCAGCCCACCACAGGGCACACACACACATACATCTAGCACACACTCAGGGCAATTTAGAATCGCCAATGCACCTAACCTGCATGTCTTTGGACTGTGGGAGGAAACATACGCAGACACGGGGAGAACATGCTAACTCCACGCAGGGAAAAAAGCGAACCCGGGTCTCCTTACTGCGACGCAGCAGCGCTACCACTGCGCCACCATGCCGCCCCTCCCCCTATGAATGGTGCTTTATAAAATAAAGATGGATTGATATTAACCTTCACAGGTCTCAGTGTGTATCCTTTAACGTCTTTATTTGTTATTGTAATCTTACGTTTTCAGTCATGACGGTGTGTCATGGCGCTATACTAAATAAAGATTGATTTGCTCATTAACATATATTAAAGAGAATAGATAGATAGATAGATAGATAGATAGATAGATAGATAGATAGATAGATAGATACTTAATAGGTTCAGAAAACAATCTGGCATACATTTTTGTAATTGCATTTTCTCTGTAGTGCTGATGCACACTGGTCCATGAGTGGTGGTATATAAAATAAAGAATGATCGGCTGCTTGACATAAACTATTAATAGTGGCAGCGTCTATCTTTTAATGTCTTTATTTGTTATTGTAATTTGCCCAGTGATGGTGCATAAGGTAAATGTTACTATATTAAATAAAGATTGACGTTACTGAATGATGTATATCTGTACTGATCTCAGGATCTATCCTTTAATATCTTTATTTATTAGTGTAATCTTATTGTTTCTGTTGTGGGACCCGTGGTGAAAGGCGCTATACTAGATAAAGATTGATTAGCTCATTAGCGTATCCATAAGCTCAGAATGTTAAGGTGGCCTACAGAATTGAAATCTTATTTGCTCTTAAAGCGCCTACTGCAGATGCACACTTGTCTATGAATGGTGCTTTAAAAAATTATGATTGATCTGCTCATCTTTATTGGTCTCAGTTTGTATCATTTAATGTCTTTATGTGTTATTGTAATTGTATCTGCTCAGTGATGGTGCATATAGTAAATGTTGTTATATTAAATAAAGATTGATTTCACTGATTGATGTAAAGCATTACTGGTCTCAGCTGTCTATCAGTCTTTATTATTGTAATCTTATTTTTTCTGTTATGAGACATGTGGTGAATGGCGCTATACTAGATAAAGATTGATTAGCTCCAAATATTAATGCGGACTATAGAATTGCAATCTGATTTGCTTTGTGTAGCGCCTCCTGCAATGAATATCTTTATTAAATACAGATTAATTAACTGATTGACGTTAATGTTAACTGGCATCAGCGCGTATCCTTTACGGTCTTTATTTGTTATTGTAATTTTATTTTACTCAGTGATGGTGCGTAACGTTAATGCTGCTATATTAAACAAAGATTGTTTGAATGACTGCAATAAACCTTTCCAGAATGCGGACATATCCAGAATGGTTTAAAGATGTTTGCTGTCATTTTTCGCCGTAAAAAGCTTTGTATGCGGCGCAAACGGTTTTAAATAAAATAAAGATTGACGGACTGACTTCCATAAATCATTACTGGTGGGAGCGTACGTGTCTTCTTTAAGGTCTTCATTTGTTATTGTAGTCCCGTTTGCTGCCTGATAGTACACGCTAGGAATGGCGCTACATCTAATAATGATTGATTGGCTGATTTACATAATCCGTTAAAGAACGCCCACTCGGAATGCTAATAGTTTTATATGGCATTACAATCTAATAAGCCGGGTCTACTAATGATAAACATCAGCGTGTGAATGTTGCATTCTAATTTAACAATTGATTGGCCTATTTTTTAACGAAAATCAGTTCTTTTTGGAGCATTAATTCTTGAAGAAGTTTATTTTTTTTTATTATTATTTGCTCTGTGATCTGGCCACCGTATTGCAGTAGCCAGTATTGTCACTCTAGAGATGGGCGGGGTCTGGACGGGGTGATTGACAGCAGGATATTCACAGGCGTGCTGGGCTCTGCGTTCCAGCAAACTCTGGAACTTTCTCATTATTCCTTTCCAGTCCGAGAAGGCTCAAGAAGGCGGGTGATGAGCCCCAGTCCTGCAGATGATAACGAGAACACTGCGAGAGTGGAGTAGCCTGTCTAGTGAAGTGATTGCTATTCACGGGGCGGCTTTTATAGCGCAGTTTGATTCTACTAGAAAACAGTTGTAAATCATTTGTTGTGGAATAAACGCACCCATTATTGGGCTTAACTCCCGTTTGGTGTATGTCTCGGTCTGTTCATCTCGGCGCTCGTTACAGTATTTAAAAATCTCGTATTGTCTGTGCCCCATTGTGTGCCGATCTTCTTTCAAATGCATTCATTTCTTATTGTCGTCTTACTTACTTTGTGAGGATGCAGGATGTCAGTGTCGCTATATTAAAATAAATATTGAAGCGGCCTCCGCGTCAGGTTCGAAAAAGAATAATAATAAAAAAAAAAAAAAATAGACAGACGTAGTAAAGTCTCTCAAAAGTTTACTTGAACAATCAAGAAAAGAACGCCGACTTCCAGGGTCGGATTTCCCATAAGGCCAACCTAGGCAGTCATGGGGGCGTTTATACAGAAGAAATAACAATCAAATATTTACACATTTTTCAGTATTATTTTGAAAAGGCCATTTAAAATGCTGTTTTTTAAAGTTACATTCATATACATTAAATAAATTGAGCGGTACATTTAGATTGCCCATCTCTACAGCTTGTGCTGTCTTGCTCAGTCACAGGCAAAAAGCATTTGCTATTTCTCTCTCACACACTCGGCGTAAATCACGTGTTAAAGGAAAATTCCAGATTTGGCGTTACAATCGGATGCCAAGTGATTCGTTACGCTTATATCGCTTGACTTCTACATATCTACTGATAGTAGGTACGTAAAATATATCGTTAAGTCTTTTATATACTGTTTAGTTTACTCAGGGCAGCCTGAAAGCCGTAAGCAGAAAAAGGTAACTGGGGTGATCGCCAAATATAGCGGAGATTTTTTATTACAAAACAAGAAACATACACAACGTATGGCTTGTTTATGCAGCATCATTGGTGTAATGTAAGTTTGACACAAACTGCAAAAGATTTCAATAAACTTCTGTAATGTCAGATGAGAATCGATGTAAATCTTTTGCATTTTATGTCAATTTTATTCGCTGAAAACGCCATCTGGGTGAATAATTTGAACTAACCAAAGAAGTCATCGTGGAAGTGGCTATGAGAAAAAGGACTACAAACAGTTTATCCAAACGTTGACATTTTATGAAGAATATCTGTCTGCACGCCAGTGACGAATTCCTCGGCTGAAAGGTCTTTTTCTTCTCTGAAAAGAATCGAGGATCATTTAAGTCTTAATTTTAAGATCTACGATGCAGCGCAATAAGCTGAATGCCCATCCACTTCTTTGCATTGAAGCAGATTTAACAAGATCTGTCGACTTCAATGAAGCAATTGAAGCCTTTTCATGGACTAAAGTGCGAAGGAAGAAATTCTAGTAGGTATTTAGGACGACTTGAAGAAATTCGATGGAAAGTTTTTTTTGTAGGTGTTAATGTTATGCAATTTCATAAGTAGTGTAGTGGTGTAGTTTTGAATTAAAAATATAATGTGGTTCAAAGATTATAAAAATTGTATTAAGTGCTTATATGTTTCAAAAATAAACTATTACATATTACATATTAAATTGAAAATTATAAATCAACTTTTGGGCAGCACGGTGGTGCAGTGGGTAACGCTGCTGCCTCGCAGTTAGGATATCCGGATTCGCTACCCAGGTCATCCCTGTGTGGAGTTTTCATGTTCTCCCCGTGTCTGTGTGGTACTCCGGTTTCCTCCCACAGTCCGAAGACATGCAGGTTAAGTACATTGGCGATTCTAAATTGTCCTTGGTGTGTGTGTGTGTGTTTGCCCTGCGGTGGGCTGGTGCCCTGCCCAGGGTTAGTTTCCTGCCTTGCACCCTGTGTTGCATGGGATTGGCTCCAGCAGACCCCCATGACCCTGGAGTTAGGATATAGCAGGTTGGATAATGGATGGATGTAAATCAACTTTTTGAGGGGAGGGAATGCAGAATTATGTCGGCAATAATCACAGTTTTTTTATTTTTAATAAATTTGTAAAAACCTCAAGTAAACTTTTTTCACGTTGTCATTATGGGGTGTTGTGTGTAGAATTCTGAGGAAAAAAATGAATTTAATCCATTTTGGAATAAGGCTGTAACATAACAAAATGTGGAAAAAGTGATGCGCTGGGAATACTTTCTGGATGCGCTGTATATATATATACTAGCCGACGCCCGCCATAGCATACGTCGGTGTAAGAATAGGAATGGAAAACGGTGAGAAAGGAATTCAGAAATCAAGAAGAAATAAATACTTGAAAGACGCAGTGTGCATGTAGAATTTCCGGCCAAGTTGGAGTACATGTGAAAGTGATAAATAAATCAGGCTTTCCGAATTTACGTAATTTGGCCATGGCATCCTGCTAGTTTTGTGCATGTATCTTGGACTTCTTGGGAATGTGGATGGTAATCTGATCATTTTTCCTACACATATGTTGTTATTTTCAGCGTTTGCTTGCAGTGCGTCTGATAGTACGATGCGCAGATCTTGTTGATGTAGTCTGAGATAGTTCAGACGCGTGCCCTCTGTTTTAGCATACGCATCTACAACGTACTGTTGGAATAGTTTGCCACGGAGTGCAAAATACTAAATGTATTCCTCATTGCTAATCTGTACACATAAAATTGGCATAGCGTAAGCCTTATTCGCTTGGCGGTTCTTTTATCGGGAACATGTTGTAAATCTTTGTGACAGCCAATGTCTCCGTAAGGGAATAAAAGTGGGTAAACCATAGGATCGCAATTCATATTGAGCGTGGAAATCTGTTTACAGGAGTCGCCAATGGGATAGATGCAAATGTCCCTTTCGGCAGGCATTTCGAAATCTTCTCCGACGAAAATCGCTGCAACATCGGTGTGACATGTCGGGACATTGTATCGTCATAAGTCCTGCCTAGGGTTTCCTTAAAAACCATTCATACAGATGCTGTTGGATTGGACTGAGCGATTTCATGCATGTGTTTGTATGATTTAGCAAAGGGGTTGATGGTTCCTAGCATGGAATCTAGCTGGAGAAGTACATTTTCGCTGCATGCACAGTTTGTCTTTATTTTGTAAGCGTACTTCAGTAGCTTGCGCTGTGTCAAAAACATACAACTGTCCAAATCCTGGAGAGGTAGAAGTGTTCGCGTGTAGTGGAGAGATTTGGTGATAAATTTGCCCGTGTATTTTAAAACAGTGTGGTCCGTGGGCAGGAGGTTGAGTTATCTGTGCACCCATGGAAGCAAACGCTAGAGAAGAGTTGTATTCTCGAATGTGTTCACGATAATTTTTAGCTTCTGATGTTTGCTGTGTAAGAAGCTGTTATAAAGACACAGGTGGCTCCTGTAAGGGTGGTAAAGTTACTTTACCGTTGTGGCAGAACCTCAAGTACTTGTTGGATGGATTACGCTCAGCAGGCCAGTATAGTGCATGACATGGAAGAGGATGAATAGGAATCGAGAAATTCCATGTCGGTGGCGTGTGGCCGGGAAGCAGGACGAACCAGAAGAGAAATATATATAAGAGATTGTGGACCACCGGGGCGCGTACAGCCACCCTAACCCAACAGTGTCCCACTTATTCCCATATAAGTGTCAAATTTGTTGACTGTCGCCCTTGTGATTGCATATGAAAGAATATGAAGCACTGCCAATACAAATGAAACCCACCCGCAGTCTACCAGCGGCAGCGGTTAAGAATCCCTGAGTTAGACGATTCAACACGAGACGTATGAGAATGATGTTACAATCTCAGTTGAATTAGGGTGTGCTTAGTGCATAGTGTAAAAGCTAGCCTGGCCACAGACAGACACGACACCGATGTCTGAAACACACGGGTTTATTTACAATATTTACAGTCGGTTCCACCCACGTTCACACTATTCCTCAGTCCTTCATCTCTCTTCGACCGCCTCCACTCCTCCCTCGCAAGCTCCATCTTCCTCCTCCCGACTCCGGCTCCTCGAAGGGAGTGAGGTGGCTCCTTTTTGTCATGCTCCGGATGCGCTCCAGGTGCATGGTGATGGTGTTCCAGCAGCACTTCCTGGTGTGGCGAAAATGCTGCCATTGCACCAGGAAGCACTCCGGGCGTACACGGTTCCTGAAGCAGCAGCACTTCCTGGTGTGGCGGAAGTGCTGTCCTCCAGGGCTCAGGTGACCATCCAGGCAGCCCCTTGTCTGGGCAACGGACCCCCACCGGGTTAAGCTTCCAAGCTCTGTATCCGTGGCCCTTGATGGAAACCAGGGAGGCTGCCCTCTTGTGTCCAGGGAAGATATTGCCCCTTTCCTGATCCAGGTGTCCTGGTGGGGCAAGGTCCCTGGCCGTCTGCCACACTAGTGACGTTGAGTCTATTTTATGAATGACTGTTATTTTCTAAAATTTTAATTGAGAGACATCTTTCTTGTTGTTCCCTAAGATCATCAAGGAGTTAATCCATTGACATTGGAGATGCAGTCGGAATCCTCATCCACGCTGGCCACTATCATTTCTAGGACACAGTGGATTCAAAAAATCCTCTGAACCCCTCACTTTCTGAACTCCTAATTGAAGTGTAGATTTAATTTTAAAATGGATACATTTGACATTCCTGCCCCTCCATCTACACTCCGTACCCACGGAAGGTTCAGGAACGTTTGTAGAATTATTAAAACTCAAAAGAACCACAATCATCTCACATGTACCCAGGGCACAATTCAACCTGTGAGTGACGTCATCAAGCGCCTGCCTCGTCAGGTCACGTGTTTTGGGAACGTCCGTCACTCAGACCAATTTGGGCAAACATTTTCATATCTCGCTTTATAGCCGTGGATCGAATATCTGACTCGTAACAAATTAACAGGAATAATTGGAGTCATCCCTGGAGGGGTAAACGTCTGCAGTGGAAAATTACTTGTAATATTCCGTATTACCCCACTTGCATGAAGACTACGACTGAACAAATCCCAGTCCGCCCTCTTAAACTCATGTTCTGTAATATCTCAAAGTGGGAAAAAGAAAATCCAACTATTTTTATGAGGTTCTATTCAGAATGTTTTAATAATCCATCCAAAATGCATTATTATATGCGAGATAACCATGCTAGACTAGTGCTTGATCTTCCTCTCAGCCTTTCCATTTTATTTACTATATGAAGATCATCTTTAGACAGCACACTCCTGGCGTACGGCAATTTAAATTGGATGAGTTTTGGCTTTTCTGTTTCATGGATTCAGGTCAACGTTAAAGAAGCAACTGCACAGACAATGGAAAATACGAGTGAGACCCGAGCGCAAGTGTCAGGCCAAACATGCCAAGGCATGGCTTTCACATAATAAGAATAAAAAGAAGAAGAAGAAATAAATTAATTAATAATGACTTTCCTATAGTGTCTTATGAAAAGTGCAAAATCACTTACATTTTGCCACCAATGATCCCACTAAAGGTCCATTAATAAAAAGGCCATTGCTTTGTTAAGATTTTCTATAACATAAGGCATACCATAACATTATTTCTTTTTCTTTTTAACTACTAAAAAAAAATTATTATTATTAATAACAATAATAATAATAATATGTATGTTGGCAGAGGTCCTCCCTGCGTGGAGTTTGCATGTTCTCCCCGTGTCTGTGTGGGTTTCCTCCCACAGTCCAAAGACATACAGGTTAGGTGCATTGGTGATTCTAAATTGTCCCTGGTGTGTGTGTGTGTGGGTGTGTGTGCCCTGCGGTGGGCTGGCGCCCTGCCCAGGGTTTGTTTCCTGCCTTGCACCCTGTGTTGGCTGGGATTGGCTCCAGCAGACCCCCGTGACCCTGTAGTTAGGATATAGCGGGTTGGATAATGGATGGATGGATGTTGGCTGAACCTGCCCGCTGACCTCCAAAAGGTCATAAGACAATTTCACCTTGAGGATTAATAGTGTATATCAAATAAAAAAAATCAAATAAAAACGATTTTAATATTTATTAAAATATTATAATAAATATTTTATAATAATTAATATAACACATTATATATTATTATCCATCCATTCATCCATCATCCAACCCGCTATATCCTAACTACAGGGTCACGGGGGGTCCGCTGGAGCCAATCTCAGCCAACACGGGGCACAAGGCAGGAAACAAACCCCGGGCAGGGCGCCAGCCCACTGCAGATATATTATTATATTATATTTAATTTTAATATTAATATTGATGGGCAGCGCTGCTGCCTCTCAGATAAGAGACCTGGGTTCGCTTCCCAGGTCCTCCCTGCGTGGAGTTTGCATGTTCTCCCCGTGTCTATGTGGGTTTCCTCACACAGTCCAAAAACATGCAGGTTAGGTGTATTGGCGATCCTAAATTGTGCTTGGTGTGTGTGTGCCCTGCAGTGGGCTGGCACCCTGCCCAGGGTTTGTTCCTGGCTTGTGCCCTGTGTTGGCTGGGATTGGTTCCAGCAGACCCCCGTGACCCTGTAGTTAGGTTATAATGGGTTGGATAATGGATGGATTAACATTGATATTCATGTTTTTATTTATTTAATATGTATTTATTATTCACATTTTCAATAATAATAATAATTATTATTATTGTTATATTATATATTATTATAATTGTTAATTTATATATTTATTTACAATTTTAAAAACAATTGCTCCCTGACCATTTAATATCTGTATTCATGTCCCCACAAGCACAGATGTTTTATTGTTACCTCCTAGTCGTTCATCTGTTTATGATAAGTGGGTCATGTTCTTCCCCACAGGAAAGATTTTCAGTCTGCATAATTCACAAGCTGAGCATTAGTCTGAGGCACGCTGAGAATTTCATATTCACAATTTGAATTTTCTCATAGCTGGGCCCCTTATTCACTGCACATTTTCCATACCCTGTTTACGTGTCACACAGAGGTTTATCTTAAGGCTTTTGCTCATTATGGGTGCCTGGTGGCTGTCGACACTGTGGCAAAATAAGAGCAAGCTGGGACTCAGGAGTAGACATGTGAACTCTAACCTCTCTGTATGTCGATTGTATATATTGAGGAGAATCAGCGAGGGACTGGAACTGGGTCAGTGTTTGGTATTTAAATGTGGACAAAGGGGTCTGCGGCCTCAGCTGTACAACAATGAACAGCACTACATTTGCAGCGTGGGATAAGAATAAATAGTATTGTTTTACATTATATGATAGATAGATAGATAGATAGATAGATAGATAGATAGATAGATAGATAGATAGATAGATAGATAAGGCAGTATATGATAGATAGATACATGATATGATAGATATGATAGATAGATACAGTATATGATAGACAGAGACATACGTTGCATTTGTGTTTCCAAAATATGGTGTATCTCAAACATTTGTAGTAATACAATTGTGATGCGTCATCTGTTGGAATGAGAAATGCAATGCATTTCATTACTACATGCATTATAGAATACATTCCAGTACGTAGTCCACTACAAAAAGTTATGCTGTGGTCTACGTTGATTACTTAGATTTCAACTTGTCTTAGATAGGTTGCATAGATAGTCTGCCTTAATGAAAGTATAAGTGTCTATGTGTCTAAGTGTCTTTCTCGCTGCAAAGTCTCTCTCATTTCAATAGATGGCACATTTTACAAACATCTGTAGTAATAAAATTCTTTTATGAAACTCATACCAATTTGCAAATAACCAAGACATATTCATTGCATTTTCCACTCCAACAGATGACACATCACAAACATTAGATAGATAGATAGATAGATAGATAGATAGATAGATAGATAGATAGATAGATAGATAGATAGATAGATAGATAGATAGATAGATAGATAGATAGATAGATAGATAGATAGATAGATAGATAGATAGATAGATAGATAGATATTAATTAGTATAGTGGGCAGGATCAGATAGATAGATAGATAGATAGATAGATAGATAGATAGATAGATAGATAGATAGATAGATAGATAGATAGATAGATAGATAGATAGATAGATAGATAGATAGATATTCATTGGTCTGAATCGTAATCTGAGTATTTGACACTTATGTGGGAATAAGTGGGACACAAATAAAATGTCCCCAGGGCAAACCTGTGATTGGTGTCATCAAGCGCCTGCATTGTGAAGTTCAGACTCAGACCAATATGGACTGACATTTTCATTCTGCTGAGAAGAACAATTTAATAATCACAAAATGAGCACAGATCCTTATGAAGTCCAGACAACTTTTCTGAAAACCTGCTTTTACTTTAACATTGTGGGTTACTGAGTGCAGATTGGTGGATAAAATTGCAAATTGACCCATTTAAAATGAAAGCTAAAATGCTATAAAACGTGCAGAAAATGAAGGGGTCTGAATACTTTCTGAAACCACCATATATGGTATATATTATGGTTTGTTATGATGTGGTGTGGAACAGAATGGTCATCTTAATTAATAATAATAATAATAAAAATAATAATAATAATCCATCCATCCATTTTCCAACCTGCTGAATCCGAACACAGGGTCACAGGGGTCTGCTGGAGCCAATCCCAGCCAACACAGGGCACAAGGCAGGAACCAATCCCAGGCAGGGTGCCAACCCACCGTAGGACACACACAAACACACCAAGCACACACACACGAGGGCCAATTTAGAATCGCCAGTCCACCTAACCTGAATGTCTTTGGGAGGAAACTGGAGTGCCCGGAGGAAACCCACGCAAACTCCATGCAGGAAGGACCCGGGAAACGAACCCGGGTCTCCTAACTGCGAGGCAGCAGCGCTACCACTGCGCCACCGTGCCACCCATAATCATAATAATATTAATAATAATAATAATAAATTTAATTTATGTATCACCTATCCAGACTCAAAGCCCTTTTTATTTTGATCATATACAGTATCATGGTTATGATGAATCATTGTATGAGCTGATTATGGTAAAAATATTATTCTAAGTTAAGGTCATGTTTGTTGTATGGTATATTATGGTGTGGTATATTATGATTAAGTTAATAATAAATAATAATAATAATAATCTCTCTATTATAAAAGAAAATCTTGGAAGGCTTGGAAGGAGACAGTATGTGATTTTCTTGGAGACACTAACGTCCCACGAGACAAGGCAGTGAGACAAAAGGACAGCTGCTGCACAGGCTTTTAAATGAACGACGCGCAGCGCGACAAGCAGAACACGCAGCTCAGCAGCAGCAGCAACACAGCAGCAGATCAGATCGCTTGCGTTCAGCCCCCCACTTTTCACAACGCGAGCGGCAAAGAGGCAAAGTGGCTGGCGCATAGCGTGCCCTGGGGATAGGGATAGGGAATGGGTGAGCGAAGCAAGCAGGGGGCATAGCTCATAGTGTTATTACTATTATTTTAGTAATATAGCACCTTCCCCATTTGTATGATGATCATATGCCATGATTATGCTATGGATGAGTCATGGTTGTTTTATGGTACAATACAGTCTGGCATATAATAATAATAATAATAATAATAATAATGCATTTTAATTATGTACTGTAGCCCCTTGTCCGTGCTCAGAGCCCTTTCCTGGTGACCGTATGCTCTGACTGTGGCTGTATGAGGTGCTCTGGTCGGGTCGTGTCTGTCTTATGGTATGTCATGGGTGTTACTTCGGTGTGATTATCTTCTGATGATCTTATGCTCTGATTATATGTTAAAATTATCATATTTTTATTGCATGATTAGGTGCTGCTTGTTTTATGACATGTTACGGTGTGGCATTACGGTTCGATTACATCATGTTCATGGCTGACTGCACCGTTTCGCCTGTGAGACGCGCCTGAGGTACCCAGGCTCTGCCTGATGGGGTCCTTCACCAGAACTCGTAGGAAATGTAAGTAAATGGCAGAAGGCTTCAGATGTGTTTAGTGTACGAAGCGCAGCAAAATCTGATGCTAAAGTAAACCTCAATCAGCAATTACTTTTAAGGTTAAATGGTTTCCTCTGAGACTTTTAAATGTGATGTCTCTTTATCCAATATTATAAATGAGGCCTTTGCTTTGGCATGAGGGGGGAAATATTCCCAGAGTTGTGGATCATTTAAATTAACTTTGTCAAACTGGGAACAATCTACACCATTGCCATTAGTCGAGTGTGAGGGGGTAAGGAATTGCTCCCAAGTGTGTAATCTGTAGTATATTTAGAAGCTTGTGTATATGCATGAGGCGAGGTGCACTGCAGGAAAGGTGCGTTATTTTAAGGCCGGCTACATTTCTCTGTCTTTTAATGCAAACAGCAGCGCATAATGCCTGGCATTCATTTTATTTATTATCATGCAGTGTGACTTGAGGAATGCTGCTTAAAATGCAAAATTACTGCAAACTGGCCTATCGGGTCATTCACATTAAACAGCACATCTCTAAACGCTGTTGGACTGAACACTTCAGCTTCTACTGAGCCGTACGTCAAATCCAGAAAAGCAGGCATTTGTACAAAGTGATGTCTGCCTGAACGAGATGAGCAACGTTGTGGGGGTCTTCTCTCTCTCTCTACTCTACTCCTGCCTTGTACTCTGTAAGTCAGACTTGAAGCCATCTGATGTGGCTGCTGTCACAAGCAGGACGAGTGAAGCTCAGACATGAGCGCCTTCATGAGCAGACGGCATCAGTCAGGCAAGAATGATGGCGAGCCTGAAGTGGATCAATAAACAGCAGGGTAGTGGCACAATGATAAGATCATGACAAAGTAGACATCTTTGTCCAAATGACACTTTTCTAGTGCTCAGTATTGGGAAAGCGATCACTAGGCAATACGTTCCATGCTCTTAATCTTTGGTCCATTATGGTGGGCAAAATTGGAAGGGGGGGAAGAGATAGGGAGGTCAGTAGGGACAGTGTAAGAATGTTTTATTAGAAAGCATGGTCTACTGAGTAAGGCATCAGACGTGAAGATGCCAGTTCAAATTCAGAAGGTATTACTTATGTATTTATTTATTGAACTTCTGTAAAACACCAAAAGTGGACAAGTAATCTATCTATCTATCTATCTATCTATCTATCTATCTATCTATCTATCTATCTATCTATCTATCTATCCTGCCTAATATGCCAAAATTAATATCAATCTATTATATAGTGCCTTTTATATCTATCAATCAATTATAGTGCCTTTCATATCTATCTATCTATCTATCTATCTATCTATCTATCTATCTATCTATCTATCTATCTATCCTGCCTAATATGCCAAAATTAATATCAATCTATTATATAGTGCCTTTTATATCTATCAATCAATTATAGTGCCTTTCATATCTATCTATCTATCTATCTATCTAGCCTACTTTGCCAAAATAAATATCTATATATATTATATAGTGCCTTTCACATCTATATATCAATTATAAAGTGCCTTTTATATCTATCAATCAATTATAGTGCCTTTCATATCTATCTATCTATCTATCTATCTATCTATCTATCTATCTATCTATCTATCTATCTATCTATCTATCTAGCCTACTATGACAAAATTAATATCTATATATTATATACTGCCTTTTATATCTATCAATCAATTATAGTGCCTTTCATATCTATCTATCTATCTATCTATCTATCTATCTATCTATCTATCTATCTATCTATCTATCTATCTATCTAGCCTACTGTGCCAAAATAAATATCTATATATATTATATAGTGCCTTTCACATCTATATATCAATTATAAAGTGCCTTTAATATCTATCAATCAATTATAGTGCCTTTTATATCTATCTATCTATTATATAGTGCCTTTCATATCTATCTATCTATCTATCTATCTACAGTATCTGGCTGGCGGAGTGGTGGCTCTGAGGCTAATGATCTGCACTGGCAATCGGAAGGTTGCTGGTTCGAATCCCATAAATGCCAAAAAGGGACTCTGCTCTGTTGGGCCCTTAACCTGCAATTGCTGAGCGCTTTGAGTAGTGAGAAAAGCGATATATAAATGCAAAGAATTTATTATCTATCTATCTATCTATCTATCTATCTATCTATCTATCTATCTATCTATCTATCTATCTATCTATCTATCTATCAATCAGGAAGTGTTCAGGGCCCTGCTGAAAAGATGACCGTCTCAGAAGCTCTCCATCAATCAGGCATTTGTGTTTGTGCCGTGTGGCCATACTGAAGCCACCTTGTAGGAAAATGACACTTTAAAGGACTCTGATGCGCATGAGAGAAAACCCTGAAAGGTCTGATGAGACAACAACTGAGCTCTCTGGACAGAACTTCAAGCACTATGTCTGGTGAAGACCAGGCACTGCACACCCACCTTGCCTAATATCATCCCTATGGTGAAGAATGGTGCTGGGCAGCATCAAATGATGGGGGTGCAGGGACAGGATACTGGGTCAGAAACGGGGGGGAAGGATGAATGCAGACAAAATGCAGAGATGTCCAGAATGCATTCTGGGTGACAGTTTAACTTTTAGTATGACCGTGACCTGAAGTGCACAGCCAAGCCAATGCTGGAGTGGCTTTGGGTACGAGTATCTGAGGGTCTTTGTAGTGACCAGGACTTTGTATACCCCCCTAGAACATGTGAGGAGAGACCTGAAGATATCTACTTACAGACAGAGAGGGCTGAGGTGGATCTGCCAGGATGAATGGGATAAAACTGCCTAAAAACAAGGTGTGCAAAGCTTGTAGAGACTTGGCCAAGAAGACTCAAAACTCTGAAAGGGGCTTCTACCAAGTAGTGATTTACGGGTCTGAATACTTATATGAATAATCAATTTCCACTTTCTGATTTTTAATACATTTGTAAATCTTTCTGAAAACATGTTTTTACTTTGTCATTATGGATGATTGAGTGTAGATTGAATCTATTTAACAGTAAATCTACAAAACGGTAAAGTGTGCAAAAAGTGAAAGAGGCCTGAAGACTTTAGGAATCCACTGTATGTTCCTGTAGAAAGGCATCTGTGAAATAAATAAATCTATCCATCCATCCGTCCATCTGAAACTTCATTCAGTTTAGGGTTAAAGAAGCAGGTGCCTATCCTAGCTGGAACCAAACAGTGAAGGTGGGCACCACGATTTACAGTCATCAGAGAGCCCGATGTCCAAGTGTTTCGGATGTGGAATGAAGACTTAGGCTGGTATGGCGAGGACAAGTGACAGGATAAGGACTGATGCCCCGGAGATGACCAACAAATGACAATAATTGATTCTTAGGTTTATATCTGATTTCTTTGTATGTAGTATCATTTTTGGTAAATCAAATACATAAAAGGCCAATTATGAAATAAATAATAAAATGAAATGTGCAGCAACATAAATAAATTAGTCATTAAAGGGGGAAAAATAAACATAATTAAATAAAAGGTCATTTTAATTGTTATGACATACAATTAAATGGTTTTATTGGTCTTAATTATGTATGTACATTACATCTAATTATCGAAGGTCTTATTTCAAAAGGGCCTCAGTATTGTTTACCAGTGTCACTTTGCCCAAATGGCACACTTTTGAATGCCAGCACTCTTTACTTTAGAATGTCACTTTGGTCCCCTTTGTTCTCTGGGGTCCTCTGTGTTCGCATTTCAGTTTCCCCAGTTAATTGTCTCACACATTAATTGTGAAGTGTATTTGATCCCACAGTCCACACTACTGCCGTTTTTAAATTAAAGCGATTTCCATCCACACGAGTGTTTTCACATCCTTTACAGAAGTGTCACAGCGCGGCGCCAAAAACGCATGTGACGTGGCTGTTCGCTTACACTGAGCACATGTAGACAACATATATTGAAACAGTATATTGAATAAACTGCTGTTACTTTTTTGAACTCAAAGTCACATTGCCCTTACTACAGATGCCCCGAGAGAAGCTGGTGCCCATGATTACGGGCACAAGGGCATCACTTCTATTAATTAATGATTTCATTACATATACATATATAGAGCTATCCTAGCCTAATCAGAGCACTCTATATAGACAGATCTATCTATCTATGAAAAAATTAATATCTATATATTATATAGTGCCTTTCACATTTATAAATCAATTATATAGTGCTTTTCATATCTATCTATCCTGCCTACTATGACAAAATTTAATATCTATATATATATAGTGCCTTTCACATCTATAAATCATTTATATAGTGGCTTTTCATATCTATCTATCTATCTGATCTATCTATCTATCTATCTATCTATCTATCTATCTATTATATAGTGCCTTTCATATCTATCAATCTATCTATTATATAGTGCCTTTCATATCTATCTATCTATCTATCTATCTATCTATCTATCTATCTATCTATCTATCTATCTATCCTGCCTACTATGACAAAATTAATATCTATATATTATATAGTGCCTTTCACATCTATAAATCAATTATATAGTGCTTTTCATATCTATCTATCTATCTATGACAAAATTAATATCTATATATTATATAGTGCCTTTCACATCTATAAATTAATTATATAGTGCTTTTCATATCTATCTATCTATTATATAGTGCCTTTCATATCTATCTATCTATCTATCTATCTATCTATCTATCTATCTATCCTGCCTACTATGACAAAATTAATATCTATATATATTATACAGTGCCTTTCACATTTATAAATCAATTATATAGCACCTTTCATATCTATCTATCTATCTATCTATCTATCTATCTATCTATCTATCTATCTATCTATCTATCTATGACAAAATTAATATCTATATCTATATATATATTATATAGTGCCTTTCTCATCCCTTACAGAAGTGTCACGGTGCGGCACCGAAAACGCATGTGACGTGGCTGTTCGCTTACACTGAGCACATGTAGACAACATATATTGAAAAAGTATATTGAATAAACTGCTTCTACTTTTTTGAAATCACATTGCCCTGACTACAGATGCCCCAAGAGAAGCTGGTGCCCATGACTGCGGACACAAGGGCATCACTTCTATAAATTAATGATTTCATTACATATACATATATAGATCTTTCCAAGCCTATTCAGAGCACTTTATATAGACCGGGTGGGGGGGGGGCAGTCTAACCACTTCTAATATGTGGCACGCACCTGGATGATGTGATGGCAGCCATTCTTGTGCCAGTAGGCCCATAACACATTGAGAGGAGTAGTTAGTAAGTTAGAGACATGATATCAGGGTAGACCCTACTGTTTTCACAAGATGCCCAGAGATCTTTCATGACCTCAGAGAGTCATGCGGTGAGAGACAGTTAGCCATTTAGGGACAGGGAAGGATTAGGCCATGGTGGGCAATTTATCCAGGACATCAGGATTCACCCTGTTCTTTAATGAAAAGATGCCCAGGGATCTTTCATGACCACAGAGAGTCAGGACCCCAGCATCTAAAGGATGGCATCATTTTTTACAGCACAGTGTCCCCATCACTGCACTGGGGGCACTGGGATCCTCGTTCAGAGCACAGGGTAAGCAGCGCCCCCTGCTGGCCTCACCAACACCTCTTCCAGCAGCAGCCCAAGCTTTCCCATCCAGATACTGGCAGGGCCCAAACACGCTTAGTTTCAGGTTGTTTGATGGGTGGGTGGATGGCAAGTCCGGATAGAATTTAGAATTGCCCGTATTAAGCTGACGCTCACATCTTTTACGTTTTGGAAGGCAAGGCAACTGGGCAGTGGAGTTAAACTCTAAAATCCCCAAATGTAATGCTCACGGGTAGCCACTGCGGATGCCAACGCTTTTATGAGTAGATACTGAATATCCAAATTCTGATTTATTTTTGGACTATTGTGTCCTGCTGGCTTGGTGCCTGTCTGAATCCACAAATGCCTTTTGAGCCCTCTCCAGGCGGCCCAATATTCAGGTGACCCACCTGAAGGCCACATTAGCACAGCAAGGATGAGCCGCGCATCTATGGGGATGTGTGATGGGCCCTCTCTGTGGGAGCCAGTTTGTAGATTGAGGAGCTCCATGGTGGTGAAGTGGTTGTGCAGCATCTGCACCAGGACTAAAACGGAATTTGTAACGCTTCTGACCTCCAAGATGAGCACAGGGTTTTTAAAAACCTGCACGCTGGATGGGTGGGTGATGCAGATGCTTGGAACGAGTGGAGACTCTTGTGAGGGAAGCAGCGCATCGGGGAGGCCAAATTAAATTAGGCACTTAATGGATATGCGGCTGACAAGAACACAGATGACAAATTTGACTGACCCCCTCACCCCACCCCCGCCCCCTTTCCTCGGGGAACAGCTGATGCAGATAAAGGCCTCGTGGAGATGCGGCCAGATTGGACACCAGAGAGCTAAACGCCCCCCAAGATGGGATACTAAATTCACCCCCAAGAGTTTGATTATCGCAGACCCTTAAAGAAGAAAATGCTTTTCTTGCATCTGTTTTTCCTGATATCACGTCTCTCCGGGGCTTCACTGCATCGAGGACAACAAGGAGACCCCTGATAGAATCGCAGCCACGAACATAACCAGGGGAACAGAGACCCAGAAGATGTGCTTAGCGTTCTGTGTAATCATGGAGGTGATCTCCATTCTTAACACAATTTAGCTTCATTCAGCATGCTCCACAGACCCTGAGACACGGACCACCTGAGGTACCAAAATGCCTGCAGGGATGGCGCTTGTCCCTTTCATCGCTCTAATTTTGAAGCTCTCTATTGGGAACATACATAGAACAAGAAGAGTAACAGAATCAGTAAGCTGAGAAATACAGAAGGGTCATCCACCCCTACCAGACCTCCCCAACAATAAACCTCAGACACATCCCCCTGGAAATGCCTGTAGAATCAAAAATATGTGTCGTGGCCCCCCCCCTCGACCCCCCTGATCAAAAGAAAAACATAGTCCTTAGTGTTCGACTGAGTAACCTGTCCAGTGCCCATTACTGGAGCGCGCGTAAAGAGAGAGGCAGGGACTGGGAGGTGTGATGGTCCGAGACCCCATCACAGTCTGGGTTGGGTCCCTTACGATGATGTGAGGGGGCAGACAAGCTGGGAGGGCAACAGATGTTTGAAGAGGCACTAGGTGTGCAGGGAGCGATAGATGTTTTGAGTGATAGCGCAACACTGACGCAAATGTTTTCTTCGTCATCCCGTTTATTTATTTGCTTTTTAATATATTACGCCCCCCCCCCCCCCCACTGCAATGTTTAACGACTTTACAGCCACTTTCTCAACATTTGATGACTTTTTTTTTCGGAATAAATCCCTCGCTGTTTCGGTGCCCGCTCATCCTTAAAGGACAAAACATTTGTTAGACTGGCAGGGCTTATCTGTGAGCTGTGTGCCATGCTGACTGGACTGTAATTCACCAGCCTGCTTTTATTATATAATAATTAGACTCTAACAGGCTACGACTCTATCTTATAAACTGCTCTTCTCGATCGGCTCTGCTGCCAGCGACAAAGGCTGGGCCAAATCTCTGCGGGAAAATTTTGGTACATATGAGGGGAAATCAAAAAGTAATTTGAAAATTACTGGAAACCGCCAGTGAATAGAAGCTGGTGCAATACAACACTTTCGCAATGGCTTATGGGAAGTTTGACTATGCACAACGTAAAGCCAAGGTAGAGACATTAAAGAAAAAGAGACATTTTAAAGTTTGGACTGCTGTATCAGATACTTCACCCTGGCCTCTTTTAAAAGGGAACAGGAGTGCTCTCTTCCGACGCTTCCTTAGCCACCTCCTCCTGTAGTAGATAGAGAGGGGCTCACCGCTGACAAGGTGGGTCAAGAAGCTGACTTAGGACATTCACGTTCCAGAGGATGCTACTTCTACGCAAGCATTGTGCTGTTTATACTAGCCTGCGTCTTCTTCTTCTTCTTTCAGCTGCTCCTGTTAGCGGTTGTCACAGCGGATCATCTTCTTCCATATCTTCCTGTCCTCTACATCTTGCTCTGTCACACGCTTCACCTACATGTCCTCTCTCACCACATCCATAAACCTTCTCTTAGGCCTTCCTCTTTTCCTCTTCCCTGGCAGCTCTATCCTTAGCACCCCTCTCCCAGTATACCCCTCAAATCTCCTCTGCACATGTCCAAACCAACGCAATCTCGCCTCTCTGACTTTGTCTCCCAACCGTCCCACCTGAGCTGACCCTCTAATGTCCTCATTACTAATCTTGTCCATCCTCGCCACACCCAATGCAAATCTTAGCATTCTTTAACACTCTGCCACCTCCAGCTCTGTCTCCTGTGCCACCCGTCATCCAGCCCTCAATACTTAACATAGCTGGTCTCACTACCTGTCCTGTAGACCTTCCCTTTCACTCTTGCTGATACCCCGTCTGTCACAAATCACTCCTGGACACTTTCTTCACCCACTCCACCCTTCCTGCACTCTCTTTTTCACCTTCTCTTCCACAATCCCCATTACTCTGTACTGTTGATCCCAAGAATTTAAACACATCCACCTTCGCCAACTCTACTCCCTCATCCTCACCATTCCACTAACCTCCCTCTCATTCACACACATGTATTCTATTTTGTTCCTACTGACCTTCATTCCTCTCATCTCATAACTTCACCTCTCCAGGGTCTCCTCAACCTGCTCCCTACTATCACTACAGATCACAATGTCATCAGCAAACATCACAGTCCATGGGGGCTCCTGTCCAATCTCGTCTGTCAACTTGTCCATCACCATTGCAAATAAGAAAGGGCTCAGAGCCGATCCCTGATGTAATCCCACCTCCGTCACTCCTGCCACAGACCTCACCACTGTCACACTTCCCTCATACATATCCTGTACAACTCTTACATACTTCTCTGCCACTCCTGACTTCCTCATACAATACCACAGCTTCTCTCGAGGCCCCCTGTCATATGCTTTCTCCAGGTCCACAAAGACGCAATGCAACTCCTTCTGGCCTTCTCTAAACTTCTCCATCAACATCCTCAGAGCAAACATCACATCTGTGGTGCTCTTATCTGACATGACACCATACTGCTGCTCACTAATCATCACCTAACTTCTTAACTGAGCTTCCACTACTCTATCCCATAACTTCATGCTGTGGCTCATTATTTATCCCCCTGTAGTTACTGCAGTCCTGCACATCCCCTTATTCTTAAATATCGGCACCAGTACACTTCTTCTCCACTCCTCAGGCATCCTCTCACTTTCCAAGATTCCATTAAACAATCTGGTTAAAAACTCCACTGCCATCTCTCCTAAACACCTCCATGCTTCCACAGGTATGTCATCTGGACCAACAGCCTTTCCATTCTTCATCCTCTTCATGGTTGTCCTTACTTCCTCCTTGCTAATCCATCACACTTCCTGATTCACTATCTCCACATCACCCAACCTCTTCTCTCTCTCATTCTCTTCATTCATCAGCCTCTCAAAGTCCTCTTTCTATCTGCTCAACACACTCTCCTCCCTTGTGAGTATGTTTCCATCTTTATCACCCTAACCTGCTGCACATCTTTCTCGTAAATCTGGAAGATTGCACCAGATGGCAGTGTGAGATATCATCACGGTGATAGAGGTTTCTATTGGTAATGATATGATGGACACAGAGAAGGCTGAGTTGCTGTCACTGATCAGAAGGAATTCTGATGGCTGGACAAAAAATGCTGAACATAAAATCATAACTGAACCTGGCGTGAAAATACAGATGTACCCATATTGTCTTACAAAAGCAACGAGGAAGGTGATACACAAGGAGGTGAAGCAGATGTTTGAGATGGGTGTAATTCACGAAAGTAAAAGCGAGTGGCAAAGCCCAGTTGTTATGGTCCCAAAACCGGATGACTCTGTTAAGTTCTGTATAGATTGTAGAAGCTTGAATAAGATCTCTAAGTTAGATGATACCTGATGTCACATATTGATGACTTGTTGGAGAAACTCGGACAAGCCTGGATCTCATAAAGGGGTACTGGCAATGCCCCTGGGGGAGTCCAGTTGCAAGAAGGCCGCATTTGTCACTCTGGATGGGTTGTTTGATTTCACCAGCCTTCCTTTTGGTCTTCATGGTGTGCCATTGACTTTTCAGCAGATGATGGATCAAATTCTGCAATCCCATTCTGCATATGCTGGAGTGTATCTAAATGATGTGGTCATTTTTAGTAATGATTGGAGGTTGCATCTTAACTGCCTGAAAGTGGTGCTTGCCAATATGAGGCTGGCTGGGTAGACAGCTAACCCCAAAAAGTGTAAATTGAGTATGTCGGAAACTCATTATTTGGGGTACTCTGCAGGAAACGGTTTGATTAAAGTTCAGTTGGAGAAGGCAGGTGAGGTGCTTGCGTATCTGCATCTGGAAAAGCAGAAGCAGGTGCGAGCTTTCCTCGGACCCGCTGGTGAATATAGACGATTCATTCCATATTTGCCCATAGAGCTGCTCCTCTCACTGACCTGACGGAGTGCATAAATATTTGAGCCATAGTCTGGGCTGATAATTGTGAGAGGGCCTTCTCTGACTTCAAGGCTGCTTTGTCATTTGCGGAATCTGGAATTTTCTAAGGAATTCATTCTACAGACAGGTGCGAGTGCTTCCGATTTGGAGGCCGTGTCCTCTCAGTGTTTTCGATAAGGAGGAACATCACATCACATTTCTGAGTAGGAAGTGTAATTACTCCACCATCGAGAAAGAATGTTTGGCTATTAAGTGGGTGGTGGAGACAATCCGCTACTACTTATGGGGTCAACTGTTTACCCTGGTGACTGACCACGCTCCACTCCAGTGGCTCTGCAGACTGAAGGATGCAAATGCATGGCTCACTCGGTAGATTATTAGCTTACAGCTATTTGAGTTTGATGTTTGCCACCCTCCCAGTGCCGTACACGTCATCGCTGATGTTTTCTCGTGTCAGACCAAGCCCAGCTTAGACGGTCCTTTTGTCCACACCCCATTATGATCAAAGCGGGGCGTGAGGATGGGATTTTTAAGCTCTTCTGTGACATTTCCCAACTGTGCTGCACGCCGATACACGGTTGACACGTCTGTCGAGAGTTGCTTGTCTGTTACGGAGGCAACCAGAGGCTCACAGCACCAACGAGGAAACTGCAAATTTGCAGCTACTTCCACGTAACACGTCTGTCATTAGATGGTTGATGCAGGGAACTTTGTAACCCGGCTAATGACCTGGGCCCATCACTGTGTCTGTGCGTATTGAAGTGGTAGCTCCCATTTGAATAATTACCCTGAACTGTTCCTGTTTTGATTGGAATAAAGTTGGTTTTCTTGAAGCCTTTGGACTCAGCGCCTTCTCTCGGGTGCAAGAGAGTAAATCACGTGTCACAGTATGTTAATCCTTCATCATCCATGCTGCAATCTTGAGGTACCTCTCTATTTATCATTTCTTCTTTAGAGTGCCTTCCACTGTTCCACCTTCTCCACACATACCCTTATAAGAAGAGAGCAGCTCTAAGGCCAGATTTATACTTCACGCGACGCATGCTGCAGAGGATGCTCCTGCTATGCAAGCATTGTACCGTTTATACTTGCGCGCGTACTTTACGTAAATCTGGAGGAATCCACCAGGTGGCAGTGCGAGATATCATCACAGGGAGAAGAGGTTCGGCTTCGCTGTTTTGTGAATTGCCTGGAACACCCATTAAACTCCGATGACACCTTACCGCAATATCTCTGAAAAGGATGTTTAATGATTTAGTCCATCAGTCATTTGTCCATTTCAGCTAGCATTGGGCACGAGGCTGAAACAACCCCTGGACAAGGCATCATCTCATCGCAAGGTGAATACAAACACACACATACACGCTGGCGTCATTTTAGCGTCACCAAATCTGCATGTTTTTGGAAGGAAACCGGAGAACACTGTGGAAACCCAGCAGGAAAATATGTAAACTTCAGGCAGGAAGGATAGATAGATAGGAAAGGCACTATATGATAGATAGATAGATAGATAGATAGATAGATAGATAGATAGATAGATAGATAGATAGATAGATAGATAGATAGATAGATAGGAAAGGCACTATATAATAGATTTATAGATATGAAAGGCACTATATAATATACAGATATTAATTTTGTCATAGTAGGCAGGATAGATAGATAGATAGATAGATAGATAGATAGATAGATAGATAGATAGATAGATAGATAGATAGATAGATAGGAAAGGCACTATATAATAGATAGATAGATAGATAGATAGATAGATAGATAGATAGATAGATAGATAGATAGATAGATAGATAGATAGATAGATAGATAGATATGAAAGGCACTATATAATAGATTTATAGATGTGAAAGGCACTATATAATATACAGATATTAATTTTGTCATAGTAGGCAGGATAGATAGATAGATAGATAGATAGATAGATAGATAGATAGATAGATAGATAGATAGATAGATAGATAGATAGATATGAAAGGCACTATATAATAGATAGATAGATAGATAGATAGATAGATAGATAGATAGATAGATAGATAGATAGATAGATAGATAGATAGATATGAAAAGCATATATAATTGATTTATAGATGTGAAAAGCACTATATAATATACAGATATTAATTTTGTCATAGTAGGCAGGATAGATAGATAGATAGATAGATAGATAGATAGATAGATAGATAGATAGATAGATAGATAGATAGATAGATAGATATGAAAGGCACTATATAATAGATTTATAGATGTGAAAGGCACTATATAATATACAGATATTAATTTTGTCATAGTAGGCAGGATAGATAGATAGATAGATAGATAGATAGATAGATAGATAGATAGATAGATAGATAGATAGATAGATAGATAGATAGATAGATAGATAGGAAAGGCACTATATAATAGATAGATAGATAGATAGATAGATAGATAGATAGATAGATAGATAGGAAAGGCACTATATAATAGATAGATAGATAGATAGATAGATAGATAGATAGATAGATAGATAGATAGATAGATAGATATGAAAAGCATATATAATTGACTTATAGATGTGAAAAGCACTATATAATATACAGATATTAATTTTGTCATAGTAGGCAGGATAGATAGATAGATAGATAGATAGATAGATAGATAGATAGATAGATAGATAGATAGATAGATAGATAGATAGATAGATATGAAAGGCACTATATAATAGATTTATAGATGTGAAAGGCACTATATAATATACAGATATTAATTTTGTCATAGTAGGCAGGATAGATAGATAGATAGATAGATAGATAGATAGATAGATAGATAGATAGATAGATAGATAGATAGATAGATAGATAGATAGATAGATAGGAAAGGCACTATATAATAGATAGATAGATAGATAGATAGATAGATAGATAGATAGATAGATAGATAGATAGATAGATAGATAGATAGATAGATAGGAAAGGCACTATATAATAGATAGATAGATAGATAGATAGATAGATAGATAGATAGATAGATAGATAGATAGATAGATAGATAGATAGATATGAAAAGCATATATAATTGACTTATAGATGTGAAAAGCACTATATAATATACAGATATTAATTTTGTCATAGTAGGCAGGATAGATAGATAGATAGATAGATAGATAGATAGATAGATAGATAGATAGATAGATAGATAGATATGAAAGGCACTATATAATAGATTTATAGATGTGAAAGGCACTATATAATATACAGATATTAATTTTGTCATAGTAGGCAGGATAGATAGATAGATAGATAGATAGATAGATAGATAGATAGATAGATAGATAGATAGATAGATAGGAAAGGCACTATATAATAGATAGATAGATAGATAGATAGATAGATAGATAGATAGATAGATAGATAGATAGATAGGAAAGGCACTATATAATAGATAGATAGATAGATAGATAGATAGATAGATAGATAGATAGATAGATAGATAGATAGATAGATAGATAGATAGATAGATAGATATGAAAAGCATATATAATTGACTTATAGATGTGAAAAGCACTATATAATATACAGATATTAATTTTGTCATAGTAGGCAGGATAGATAGATAGATAGATAGATAGATAGATAGATAGATAGATAGATAGATAGATAGATAGATAGATAGATAGATAGATAGATAGATAGATAGGAAAGGCACTATATAATAGATAGATAGATAGATAGATAGATAGATAGATAGATAGATAGATAGATAGATAGATAGGAAAGGCACTATATAATAGATAGATAGATAGATAGATAGATAGATAGATAGATAGATAGATAGATAGATAGATAGATAGATAGATAGATAGATAGATAGATATGAAAAGCATATATAATTGACTTATAGATGTGAAAAGCACTATATAATATACAGATATTAATTTTGTCATAGTAGGCAGGATAGATAGATACATAGATAGATAGATAGATAGATAGATAGATAGATAGATAGATAGATAGATAGATAGATAGATAGATAGATAGATAGATAGATAGATAGATAGATAGATACTTTATTAATCCCAAGGGGATATCAGCGACGTGACTCCCTGTGAGACAACAGCGCTAATGCTCCGCCACCGTGTCACCCCCATGTGTGACATCATTAAAAGTATTCATCATTTAAACGAAATTACCGATTTATCTGTAAAATGTAACATACATACTTCATCATGAAAGTGATATCAGGTACAAATCTAAGGATTCTAAATGTGCAGAGAGTTGGAATATCATACATTTAATGTGTTCAGTGTGGCGATCTATTGCTGTTTGCCGCTGTTGTCAGTACCGGATGGAAGCCCTAGAAAAAAAGACAGCACAGAAGACGATATGTGAGACTTTTAAAATGTATCGTGTCATTACGATCGGGAATATGCGACACTTGAATATAAAAGCACCACGAATGCATCTGTGTGTCGGGCATTTTGCTTCTCCACATCGAACCATTCATCAAACATCGAAGCACGCACACCGATCTTGTAGGATCCGCAAAACGGCTCTCTGTCACATGTAGATAGTAACCAGAGACTCTGACGTCACATTCCAACTTTTAGCACACTGTGCCCCCCGACTTTTTGCTGGTACTGCAACTCTCGCACGTGTCGCGTTAATTTCTGAGGACCTGCTCAGAGGACGCATCAAATGAACGCTGGGAACTCTTGGCAGCCATGATGCGGGCCCTAAGAGTCCAGGGCCAGTCAGTGCCTCCAGTGGAACCTTTAAATCGCTGGCTCCATTAATGCACAACGTCGGTTACCTGATTTGGCTAATCATCGCTTATGAACACTCATGTAAGCCCAGATTTAACAGATAAAGCTGTCTCTGAGAGGATTATAGGATAATGATAAACATTCCTGGAGCAGGTCCAGAGCACAGCAGATGGACACCGCAGTGAATTGTTACCTCTGTCACCAAAAAAGCTGCCAGATCCAGTAAGGCTATGTAGAAATGTCAGATGAATGAGCGCAGCGACAGCAGGAGAAAAGGTCAATTGCCAGATTTAGAGCAACAACAGAGTAAATGCTGCAAAATTCAGAGACTCATGGAATTAGAGCAGAACATCAGCTACCAGGAGGCAAGCAGCTTCAGGTCGGGACACATGTAAAATGTGATCAAAGAAGTATTGGAGATGCCAGCAGGTGCTGCTTACCTTGTGGTCTGAATGTGGACCCCAGTGTCCCAGCACAGTGACGGGAGACGCTGTGCTATAAAAATGGCACTGTCTTTCAGATGAGATGTAAAATCGAGGTCCTGACTCTAATGTAGCCATAAAAGATCCCTGGGCATCCTTCATAAAGAGTTAAGGGTGTTAGATATACTGGATGTGGGCACTGCCAGTGTGCCCCCTAGTGGCTGGGCAACTGAACTGGGAAACGCAAATCTCCTGTGTGACCTTGAGTGAGTAACCTGACCTGCCCACTTCCACTTTGTTGTAAAGTTCGGTTCAAAGCTTAACAGCCATGTGCCAACTTTCTATGTATGCTTTTCAGATGTGGCACATTTCAGATCTACCAGTTGATCTATTTAAATAATTTAAAGTTTCATAGAGCACATTTACATTAAAGGGCAGCATGGTGCCTCATAGTAATGAGACCAGGGCTTATTTTTCAAGTTGCCCCAAGAGTTAGGTTTACTGTCTGGCTTCATGTCTTCTGATTAACGCCTTGCTCTTTGATTGTCGGTTGTCTAATTTCATTTCGATCTCCCAGTCTCTGACTTTGACTCTGGCTAAGATATCGTCTTCAGGTCATTTGGTTACTCGCCATATTCTTAAGACACTCTACACATGTCACAGCACACATCATAACTCTCCAGAGTAGAAGTGCCTCACCTAGAAACTTCTGTCTCCCTTACATAAACAATCTCAGAATATATTTGTCATATTTACCATACAGTGGGGCAAAAAAAGTATTTAGTCAGCCACCAATTGTGCAAGTTCTCCCACTTAAAAAGATGAGAGAGGCCTGTTATTTTCATCATACAGGGTGGGATTGAAAAGTAATGAGCCTTTGTTCAAAAAGACAAATTTATTGAGCAAATCCAACCATCCATCCATTTTCCAACCTGCTGAATCCAAACACAGGGTCATGGGAGTCTGCTGGAGCCAATCCCAGCCAACACTGGGCACAAGGCAGGGAACCAATCCCGGGCAGGGTGCCAACCCACCGCAGGGCACACACAAACACACCCACACACCAAGCACACACTAGGGCCAATTTAGAATCACCAATCCACCTAACCTGCATGTCTTTGGACTGTGGGAGGAAACCGGAGCACCCGGAGGAAACCCACGCAGACACGGGGAGAACATGCAAACTCCACGCAGGGTGGACCCGGGAAGCCTAACTGTGAGGCAGCAGCGCTACCACTGCGCCACGGTGCCGCCCATTGAGCAAATCGGTACAACTAATTAATAGTCTTCAAAATAGGCACCTCCTGCATCAATACACTTTTGTAGGCGGCTTTTCCACGACTCGAAGGCGTCCACGTAGGCCTGTTCCGGGATGGCTGCAAGGGCTGCCTTGACATTTGCTTGGATGTCCTCAATCGAGTCGAAGCGTTTTCCTTTCAGTGCTGATTTTAAGCACGGAAACAAGAAGAAGTCAGAAGGCGACACGTCCGGACTGTAGGGAGGCTGGGGGAACACCGGAACGTTCACCCGGGCCAGGTAGGCGCTCTCGATGAAGGCGGTGTGGCTGGGCGCGTTATCGTGGTGAAGCTTTCAGCTGTCCTTGATGTCCCTTCGCTTGCGCGCGACGCTTCTTTTCAGCCTTTTCAGGACTTCCAAGTAGTCAGCAGCATTCACGGTCTGTCCTTGCGGGACAAACTCGTAGTGGATGATCCCCTTCACTCCGAAGAAGGCGATGAGCATGGTCTTCGTCTTCGATTTGCTCATCCGCGCTTTCTTGGGACGGGGTGAGTTTGAGGTGTGCCACTCAGAGCTTTGTCATTTTGTCTCTGGGTCGTATGGAAAAGTCCAAGTTTCGTCGCCGGTTATCACTTTTTTTCGAGAATGCCAGGATCGTCTTCGCACATTTGCAGCAGTTCTTGACATCGGAGCACTCGGTTGTTTTTTTGTTCTTCAGTCAAAACTCTCGGCACAAGTTTGGCGCAGACCTTCCGCATGTGCAAGTCCATCCATCCATCCATCCATTTTCCAACCCGCTGAATCCGAACACAGGGTCACAGGGGTCTGCTGGAGCCAATCCCAGCCAACACAGGGCACAAGGCAGGAACCAATCCCGGGCAGGGTGCCAACCCACCACAGGACACACACAAACACACCCACACACCAAGCACACACTAGGGCCAATTTAGAATCGCCAATCCACCTAACCTGCATGTCTTTGGACTGTGGGAGGAAACCGGAGCGCCCGGAGGAAACCCACGCAGACACGGGGAGAACATGCAAACTCCATGCAGGGAGGGCCCGGGAAGCGAACCCAGGTCCCCAGGTCTCCCAACTGCGAGGCAGCAGCACTACCCACTGCGCCACCGTGCCGCTCCATGTGCAAGTCCTCGGTCACAATGCGTGGCACCGTTGCCTCCAATAAGCCCAGGGCCTCTGCTACTTGGTAGAGACTTAAACGCCGGTCCATTTTCAAAAAATCACGCACTCGCTGCACATTAACGTCAGTTCGGGCCGACGACGGGCGTCCAGACCGGGGTTCGTCAGTCACCTCTTCCCGGCCCTCCCTAAAAGCCTTGTGCCACTTTTTCACTTGAGAATAGGATAGACACTCACTCCCAAATGCCTGTTGAAGCATTGCGAACGTTTCGGAAGGAGACTTGCCCAAGCGGAAGCAGAACTTGATCGCGTACCGTTGCTCTAACGAACTTTCCGTTCCGCGGTGTAACGCACTACCGCACAGGGGTTCCCGTCAAGGCCGATCCTAGGAGCTCCGTTGCGGTGTGAAGCCAACACCCACCGTCGCCGTCGCTGGCAAGTGGGGCGCGCGGCGAGGTACGTTCGCGTCAGAACAAAATGAGGCTCATTACTTTTGAATCCTACCCCTGTAGGTATACCTCAACCATGAGAGACAAAATGAGAAAAAAAAAATCCAGAAAATCACATTGTCTGATTTTTAAAGAATTTATTTGCAAATTATGGTGGAAAATAAGTATTTGGTCACCTACAAACAAGCAAGATTTCTGGCTCTCACCGCCCTGTAACTTCTTCTGTAAGAGGCTCCTCTGTCCTCCACTCGTTACCTGTATTAATGGCACCTGTTTGAACTCGTCATCAATATAAAAGACACCTGTCCACAACCTCAAACAGTCACACTCCAAACTCCACTATGGCCAAGAGCTGTCAAAGGACACCAGAAACAAAATGGTAGACCTGCACCAGGCTGGGAAGACTGAATCTGCAATAGGTAAGCAGCTTGGTGTGAAGAAATCAACAGCGGGAGCAATTATTAGAAAATGGAAGACATACAAGACCACGGATAATCTCCCTCGATCTGGGGCTCCACGCAAGATCTCACCCCGTGGGGTCAAAATGATCACAAGAACGGTGAGCAAAAATCCCAGAACCACATGGGGGGACCTAGTGAATGACCTGCAGAGAGCTGGGACCAAAGTAACAAAAGCTACCATCAGTAACACACTACGCCACCAGGGACTCCAATCCTGCAGTGCCAGACGTGTCCCCCAGCTTAAGCCAGTACATGTGCAGGCCCGTCTGAAGTTTGCTAGAGAGCATTTGGATGATCCAGAAGAAGATTGGGAGAATGTCATGTGGTCAGATGAAAAAAACTCTACTTGTCGTGTTTGGAGGAGAAAGAATGCTGAGTTGTATCCAAAGAACACCATACCTACTGTAAAGCATGGGGGTGGAAACATCATGCTTTGGGGCTGTTTTTCTGCAAAGGGACCAGGACGACTGATCCGTGGAAAGGAAAGAATGAATGGGGCCATGTATCGTCAGATTTTGAGTGAAAACCTCCTTCCATCAGCAAGGGCATTGAAGATGAAACGTGGCTGGGTCTTTCAGCGTGACAATGATCCCAAACACACCGCCCGGGTAATGAAGGAGTGGCTTCGTAAGAAGCATTTCAAGGTCCTGGAGTGGCCTAGCCAGTCTCCAGATCTCAACCCCATAGAAAATCTTTGGAGGGAGTTGAAAGTCCATGTTGTCCAGCGACAACCCCAAAACATCACAGCCATAGAGGAGATCTGCATGGAGGAATGGGCCAAAATACCAGCAACAGTGTGTGAAAACCTTGTGAAGACTTACAGAAAACGTTTGACATCTGTCATTGCCAACAAAGGGTATATAACAAAGTATTGAGATGAACTTTTGTTATTGACCAAATACTTTTTTTCCACCATAACTTGCAAATAAATTCTTCAAAAATCAGATAATGTGATTTTCTGGATTTTTTTTTCTCATTTTGTCTCTCACAGTTGAGGTATACCTATGATGAAAATTACAGGCCTCTCTCATCTTTTTAAGTGGGAGAACTTGCACAATTGGTGGCTGACTAAATACTTTTTTGCCCCACTGTATGTGATCACGGGACAAAAGAGGGGAGGGGGTCCACAAGAAAAGTTGGCTACCCCGTTCAATGCCAAAGTCCAAACACAAGAACTGAAATAAACACGAGAACTGAAAACAGACATGAAAAACTTGTCCGTCTCAAAAGCTCGATTGTGCTGGTCAAGATCGAGGACGTCCCAGATGCAGGGGGTCTGCTTGTCATCTGACGCCATTCTTTTGGTCCTTTAAGTTTTTGACCAGAAGAGACGGGGATTTGGAGAGGGTTATGGGCGGGGCTCAGTTGCTCTCACTGGGCGTTTTCTGTGCAATTGCAGATGAAAAAAGGAGACAATAAAATTAGGCAGCAGCACCCTCCACTGTTCCAGAGGTGGTTCTGTAAGCATCTGCAGAGTCTGATGGGTGATTCCGAGACACCCATGTGTGATAAATGCTTATAATTTTTGCAAAAAGGGTGAAATATTCTGTGTCTGGGTGTGCCGCCTTCTGGTTGCCTCCATTCACCAGCTCCAAATCCCCCCGGAGATTGGCTGACTGATTGATTGATTGGTTGATTGATTGATTGAGTGCCATCAAGCTATTTCTGATTCCAGGTGACCACATAGACCGACTCCGACTGTCTCTCCAACATCCTATCTTCTGTTTGAGCCTTTGGAGTTCTCGATGGCTCGTTCATCGATGTTCTGATCGAAACAGTCCATCTTGCTACTTGTAGTCCTCTTCCTCTTTCTCCTTCATCTTTTCCAAGCACTACAGGTTTTTTTTTTATTTAAGGAATTAGGTCTCCTCAAGATGTCTCCAAAGTACAATACCTCCATTCTGCAGATCTGTGACTCAAGGGAAAGTTCAAGCTCAATTTAATTGACCATCCACTTATTGGTGCTCCTGGCTGCCCAGGGTATTCTTAAATGTCTTCACCAACACCACAGTTCAAAGGCGTCAGTCCGATTCCTATCCATCTTTCACATCACCTGAACAATCCTGATTTTTGTTTTCAAAATTACATCTGTAGATTTGAGGATTTTTTTCTGAGGTTTTTTTTTTAATGGCGGTTCTTCCTTGAGCTCACCTAAAGAGAATATCTTGACCTCTTGGTCCTTTGCGGTTCATGATTGGCCCCAGAAGCCAGAAACTTCTCCCCCTTAAACTCTCCAAACTGATTAAACAAATTGAAATGGCAATTTTGCCTTCAATGGTTATTAATAAACAGCTAAGGGAAAAAAAGTGAATATCTGAGAGAAAATTAGTCAACCATCATCGAGACTCCCAGTAGCCCACCTGTAATGAAGACAGATGCCCACTTTTCTTTATTACGCTATGGAACAGAATGGATTCAGCTGTGTAGCTGGTGGATGACATTTTCTAATCCATCTGAGGCCATTTTTATCTCCTGCTCTGCTTTCTGCAAGTGTTTTTCATAGCAATGGATAGGAAGTGAATCACAGCAGGCTGAGCTGCACTTTCAGAGATGCCAGATCGTCAGTTTGGACGATTCACATCAGAAGCAATCGGCATTTCACAGGAGACACCTGTCACAAGTCTCACGGAAACTTGAGGACCCATCGCCAGACAGGATCCCTGGTATTGCATGCGGGTGTGTGGCCATGTCAGTGCTGTGCTGCTCTATTTTTGATTTTTATCTTTACGAAGATCGAGAGGAGAGGGATTGCAGGTTGGAGTTGACGTTGTCACGTGCCACTAAGAAACAGAGCTGACCAGCATGGTGAAGATGGATTGGGTGGTATAACTGGGAAATCCAACTTAATAAATGGATAAGTGTCTGTCTCTGTATCTGTGTATCCATCCAGTTTGTGTGTCTATGTTATTCCTACCAGTGATGCATCACAAACATTTGTAGTAATGAAATGCACTGCATTTGTCATTCTAGCAGATGGAGCATCACAAAAATAAACACTGTTTTTACGAATCCCATAACAAGTGGCATACAACTGAGACATGTGCATTGCATTGGCCATTCCAACAGATGACGCATCTCAAACATTAGCACTGCTTTTATGAATCCTGTACCAAATGTCAAAAAAACTGACATATACATAGCATTTGTCATTCCAACAGAGGGTGCATCACAAACGTTAACACTGCTTTCATATATCCCATACCAAATGGTATATAACTGACATATGCGTTGCTTTTGTCATTACAATGGATGGTGCATCACAAACATAAACACTGCTGCTATAAATCCCAGACCAAATTACATATAACACAAACATATCCGATGAATTACTTATTCCAACAGGTGACGCATCTCAAACATTAACACTGCGTTTAGAAATCCCATACCAAATGGCATATAACTTAGACAAGTTATAGAGCACCCTCTTGTATAGAGTATAAGCCCAAAGAGGATCTGCTCAAGCTTTACAACACACTGGTGAGGCCTCATCTGGAGTCCTGTGTGCAGTTTTGGTGTCCAGGCTACAAAAAGGACAGATAAGGTCCATAGAAAAACAACTAGGCTGATTCCAGTGCTACAGGGGATGAGTTATGAGGAAAGATTAAAAGAGCTGAGCCTTTGCAGTTTAAGCAAAAGAAGATTAAGAGGTTGATATTTATTTATTATATTATATTATATTATATTATATGTATGTATATATATATATATATATGTATGTATATATATATATGTAAAATACCCAGGGTCCTAGAAACTATTAAAATCGTCAGAAAAAAAATTGAAATGCAGAGATGTCAGGTAATTGAAAGGAACAACTCTGGGCATCTCTCTCCTAGGAGGTTTCGTTTTGCCAACGTGCTCGCATCGTTTGTGCATTCGCAGCTAGGCGACATTGTCTTTCTTCAGAGGTTTCCTTTACCAATGTGTTTGCCTCGCTTCTGTATTAGTTGGATAAGCAAGTGACTCTTCCATGCTGCCCTCGCTTTTGTATCCTTGGAAGTGGAGTCCTTAGCCCAACTCCGCCTCTCACTTCTGGGCCGGACAGACACACACACTTCCACGCGTAGATGTTTATATATAATTCATATATATATATATATATATATATATATATTGTGGGGAACAGGTTGGACACAGACAGGCAGACATCGTTTTGTCACCCAACACACGTTTATTTACAACAATATGTACAACAGTGATCACGCACAACCCAGTGCCACAGCACCAATCACCACAAAGTCCAGGCCCTCAACACAATACCTTTTCTCTTCTCCTGACCGCCTCCACTCCTCTCCTCCGAGCTCCGTCCTCTTCCACCCGACTCCAGCCATCGAATGGAGGGAGGCGGCCCCTTTTATACACACCCAGATGTGCTCCAGGTGTCTTCCGATGAGCTTCCGCCGGCACTTCCCAGTGTGGCAGAAATACCAGCTCCGCACCCGGAAGCACTCGGGTGTCCCTGATCCTCTACCTCCCCAGCACTTCCGGGTGTGACGGAAGTGCTGAGGTCCAGGGCTCCAAAAGGCATTGGGGCGCCCCCTGGTGGTCCCCATAGCCACCAGGACGGTCGCCACCACGTGGTCTGGGGGAGGCGTAAGCCCTCCTCCGGTCCTCCAGGGAGTCCCAGCCAGGTCGCCCCCCTCCCCCAGTCACCTGTGACAATATATATATATATGGAAGCAAAAGTTTTTGAAACGGTTTGCATACTTCTAACTAACAAACTGCAAAGGGAGAAAATGTGTCACTTTTCTCCCATTGCAGAACTCTAGCTACAAATATATACATATATATGCATATTGTGGTGGACCGGCCCTGGACGAGTCTTCAGCCCCACCCGGAAGTGCAGTTGGGACCAGGTGGTCAAACATCTGGAACACTTCCAGGTGGGCTATAAAAGGGGCCAGCCACCACCACATGAGAGCCAGAGTCGGGAGGAGGAGGACTAAGCTAGAGGAGGAGTGGTGGTAGCGGAGAAAACTGTGTTGTGGACCTTTTGTGGTGTTTGGGACTGTGTATTGCCTGTGGGTCATGGGGAAGACGTGCGTCCATGGGTGAAGAAATATAAAAGTCTTTGTTTGTTTTATACAAGCCTCCATCTGTGTCGGGTCGGGTGCCTATATAGCGCCTTTGTTACAATATATATATATATATATATATTATACACACATGCACACACGCACACACACACACACACACACACATGCCAATATGGTGCTAATCTTCAGTCTTTAATGTGTGATGACAATATCAAAAAATATCGAATGTCACATTTTTGGCCAAAATAATTGTAATATCAATTTAAGTCCAGTCTTGTCCTTCGAATTTCATGACCCAATGGGGTCAATTTCACAAATCTGTTACCATGGTTATTCACTGTAAGGAGCCTGTTATGGATTTAAACAAATAAAAAGGTCTTTTCTGGAAACCCTCAGGTGGATGGGTCCCTTAGAGACTAAAAATTGGCTCCGCAATGACATCACCCTGAAGGACCACTCTGGACTGGCACCTTAACTTTCTTAGGAGTGTAAGGCCAATTTGGAGTCAACAATTCAGCACATCTTTGAAGACTGGGAGGAAATCAGAGCACCCGGAGGATACCCATCGAGACACGGTGAGAAGATGCAAACTTCACGCAGGTAGGACCCGGCACGCAAACCATTAGTCTCCTTACTGTGAGGTAGCAGCATTCCCACTGTGCCGCCACGCCACCCCGTTTGGCCAAAGTGCCGACGAGAATCAGTCAGCAGCACACAATGGCGATGTAAATCCTGTAAAACGAGCGTGAGGTGTAACACAGATGGCTGCTCATCCCGGGGCTTAATCGTCCTAGAAGTGCCGATTTCACAACCCCCTTCCCACTGATGGAGTCTTTAACTGTAATCTGAAAAGGAAAACATGCAAATTTCTCTCCTATAATTCACGGACATCACAGGTAATGTATCGCGCATGGAGTACTTTAGATGAAATGAAGAAAAGGCTTTTCTTGTTCTCCTTTCATCTTTAAAAGCCCTGCTGCCTTCATTTTTGCGGCTGATACTTTTCACGCTTTTCATCTTTTTTTTTTTTTTTTTTTTGTACTAGGAAAAGATCATCCGAAAACGCTCTGTGATTTCACTGCAATTTTATTTAATATACAATCCATCCATCCATCCTTTTCCTACATCAATTATCCAGTCAAGAATCAAAAAGGAATCAGAGCCCACCTCTGCAGCCAATCCCTGGACGGAGGGCCAGTCGATGGAAGGGCAGACACAAATCCAGTATGAGGGAAGTGGGCAGGAAAGCCACAAAGATATCCAGGACCCTTATGGACGCTTTCTAAGCAGGCATTTGAGCCCCGGATTTTGCAGTAAAATTTCAAAATTCAGTTCCATTTAGATCGGCCTTAGAGTGCTGACATGGATTTGCAAATGTGTTAAAATAACAGGCTCCGTAAACGACTAACCCTTACGCATTTCTTCACCTTTTTGTGGGGTTTTGGATGTGTTGTGTTGTTTTAATACCCTGGAATTTGAACTTAATATTACTTTGGTGACTGGTAGCTTCATTATGATGCTATAAATTTATTTGGATGGGTGAGTTACATTTTATTACTACAAATATTTGTGATGCGCCATCTGTTGGAATGACAAATGTGATGCATTTTATTCTTACATGCATTACAAAATAGGCCTCAATAGGCGGTGAACTGTAAGCAGTTCTTTCTGCGGAGGATAACGTTGATTACTTGGATTTCAAGCCAGCTTAGAGGGGTGGCACAGCTAGTCCCCGTTAATTAAAGGTTAAGCGTTTGTTAGTCTGTGTATCTTTGTGTCATTCTGGTTACAATGTATCACAAGCATGTGAAGTATTAAAGTGCACTGAATTTGTCATGGGTGGCAAGGTGGCGCAGTGGTAGCGCTGCTGCCTCACAGTTACGAGACCCGGGTTCGCTTCCTGGGTCCTCCCTGCTTGGAGTTTGCGTGGGTTTCCTCCGGGCTCTCCGGTTTCCTCCCACAGTCCAAAGACATGCAGGTTAGGTGGATTGGCGATTCTAAATTGGTGTGTGCTTGGTTTGTGTGTGTCCTACGGTGGGTTGGCACCCTGCCCTGGATTGGTTCCTGCCTTGTGCCCTGTGTTGGCTGTGATTGGCTCCAGCAGACCTCTGTGACCCAATGTTCAGATTCAGCAGGTTGGAAAATGGATGGATGAATTTGTCATTCCAAAAGATGGTGCATTACAAACATTAGCACTTCTTTTACAAAATCCAGACCATATGGCATATAAGAAAGAAATATGCATTGCATTTGTCTTTCTAATAGATGGGGCATCTGAAACATCTGGAGTGATGCATTTTATTAATACAAATGTTTCTGACACACCACCTGTTGGAATTAAAAGTGCACTGCATTTTATTACTACATGCATTACAAAATACATTCCAAAAGATACTGTACTGTAAACATTAATGCCAAGGTCTAAACTTGTTATTGCGATTCCAGCCTGCCTTAAATGGGTAGCACAGCTAATCTACTTTAATAAAAGGATAAGTAGTCTGTGTATCTATGTGTCTGTCCAGTTGCTATATCACTCTCATTCCAATAGACAGTGCATAACAAACATCTGTAATAATACAATGCATTGTACTTTGCATTCCAACAGATGGTGCATCACAAAGATTAACATATGCCAAATGGCATATGACAGAGACAAACACATTACATTTGTCATTCTAACAGACGGTGGATCACAAACATGAATATTGCTTTTATCAGTCCCGTAACAAATGGCATATAACAGAGACATACGTTGCATTTATGTTTCCAAAATATGGTGTATCTCAAACATTTGTAGTAATGCAATTGTGATGCGTCATCTGTTGGAATGAGAAATGCAATGCATTTCATTACTACATGCATTATAGAATACATTCCAGTACGTAGTCCACTACAAAAAGTTATGCTGTGGTCTACGTTGATTACTTAGATTTCAACTTGTCTTAGATAGGTTGCACAGATAGTCTGCCTTAATGAAAGTATAAGTGTCTATGTGTCTAAGTGTCTTTCTCGCTGCAAGGTCTCTCTCATTTCAATAGATGGCACATTTTACAAACATCTGTAGTAATAAAATTCTTTTGTGAAACTCATACCAATTTGCAAATAACCAAGACATATTCATTGCATTTTCCACTCCAACAGATGACACATCACAAACATTAGATAGATAGATAGATAGATAGATAGATAGATAGATAGATAGATAGATAGATAGATAGATAGATAGATAGATAGATAGATAGATAGATAGATAGATAGATAGATAGATAGATAGATAGATAGATAGATAGATAGATACTTTATTAATCCCAAGGGGAAATTCACATATTTTTTTTTTTTTGATAGATATTAGCACTGATTTTACGAATCCCATACCAAATGGCTTATAACAAAGTCTTATGCATTGTATTTTTCATTCGAACAGATGGCATATCACAATCATTAGCACAGCTTTTTTGAATCCCATATAACGGGGGTCCGCAACACCAGTCCCAGGAGGTTTTCATTCTAACCCTTATCTTAATTACTGAACTGTTTTTGCTGTTAAATAAAATTATTTTTGAAAATTTCTGGGTGACCCTAAACATTTCACTGGCAGTGTACTTAATGTTGCCTTGTAAGGGTTAATAATTACAGTATTCAATGTTAGGGAAGGCAGGCAGCCCAAAGAGACAGAAAGATGGGGGAAGAAAGCTCCTTTAGGGCACTGCCTCCCTCTAAACGCTAGATTGCAGCTCTCCTGTGCTACAGTGGTGCCCCAGATTCCCACAGGGCATCATGGGAGTTGGAGTGCTTTACTGAGCCCTGTTGGGAACCGTGGGTGCCTCCAGGAGGCACCGCAAACACTGAGGAGCCGTATGGCATGGGGTTTCCGGCCTACCTGGAAGTGCTTAGACCACGTGGGTGGAAAAACAGAAGTGCTTCCGGGTTGGCCAGTATAAGAGGACTTGCTGGCAAGCCAGAGTTGGGTGGACGGAGGATAAAGCCTGCTGGAAGGAGTGGAGGAGGCAGAAGAGGCCAAGAAAGAGAGAGAAGAATAAAAAATTATAAGAATTATAATTGTGCTGGGGCGGCACGGTGGCGCAGTGGGTAGCGCTGCTGCCTCGCAGTTGGGAGATCTGGGGACCTGGGTTCACTTCCCGGGTCCTCCCTGTATGGAGTTTGCATGTTCTCCCCGTGTCTGCGTGGGTTTCCTCCGGGCGCTCCGGTTTCCTCCCACAGTCCAAAGACATGCAGGTTAGGTGGATTGGCGATTCTAAATTGGCCCTAGTGTGTGCTTGGTGTGTGTTTGTGTGTGTCCTGTGGTGGGTTGGCACCCTGCCCGGGATTGGTTCCTGCCTTGTGCCCTGTGTTGGCTGGGATTGGCTCCAGCAGACCCCCGTGACCCTGTGTTCGGATTCAGCAGGTTGGAAAATAGATGGATGGATAATTCTGCTATATTATACCTGTGGCTGTGGTGGTGGGAAATGCTGAGGAAAGAGTCTGCCACACAATTAACGGTTCTTTAGGCTTTTAACTTGTGCCCTGTTGTCTATTGTGTTAGGTTTGGGGGAAGCTGGAGCGCCCTCTGGCGTCCACAGCAATCAATTCTGTTGTGTTTTATATTTACAGTATAATTAATTCAGTCATCTTTAAAGAGATGGGCTTTCACTTTGACATTAAAGAGTCTTCGAGTCCTAATGATTCAATGTTGTATAACAATAAAATCTGAACTCTTCCAAGGGGATGACGACTTTTTACGGGCGCTGTAAAGTGAGCCGAGCAATGTCTGTCTGTTCATAAATTCATTGTTGGCGTCAGACCTAATGGTTCCATTTTTCGTCTTCCTCAACTCTTTGAATTGGATGGATCTTCCCTATCAAGGTGCTATAAATAGACTGAACACATTTTGGATTTATGGCTATTTTAAAGCCCGTGGCTCCCCGTCTTGCCAGAAAAGTGCTGACCTTGTAAGTAGTGTCTGCTTGATTGATGAAAACCTGAAGGAAAAATTTTTAGACTTTTATTTGGGGTGCTGATAACTGAAATGGAAGCGGGAGACGCTGCTTCTGCTACCAGTAAATGACTTCATTTCATGGTTGCGTAGCCATTAATGGACTTATTATTACCGAGTCTAATACATCAGGAAAGACGGCGACTGACAGTTGTTATAAAATGTCTTCCGTCTTTTTGCTGCCTCACAGTAGAAAATGTTATTGCAATGCAGCCACCCTGTTTGTGAAGCTGATTAAGCCCACTCGCAAGGGCTGGCATTGGGACAAGGTGGTCTTGTATCCCCCTCCAGGCTGGGGATCAATTTTATTATCTTTCTTGTTTATTTGTGTTTCGTTTGTTTAAGTTTTTCAATTATTCTTTTGCTTTCTGTGTACCACATTCACGCCTTCATTATGCACCGTGTGTTTTGTGGGTGGTCCAACCAACCATCAACCCTGTAACGGTTGGGGCAACCCACAATCCCTTGCAGTTCGTTTGCAGGCACTTGGAAGTTGGTGAGTTCTTGTGCTTTGTGATTTACTGGATTTTTGAGGCCTGTGCTTTCTATTTTGACTCTTCTTGGGCAATTTTGTTCACCTTGGATTGCCTTGCTGGCCACTCCTTTTTGCCTTTTGATGCTCCTCGAGCTTCACTGTTTAATAGTGCCTTATTGAAAATACTAAATCTTTAATTTTATAAAGATTCAGTTTGAGGGCGGCACGATGGCGCAGTGGGTAGCGCTGCTGCCTCGCAGTTGGGAGACCTGGGGACCTGGGTTCGCTTCCCAGGTCCTCCCTGCGTGGAGTTTGCATGTTCTCCCCGTGTCTGTGTGGGTTTCCTCTGGGCGCTCCGGTTTCCTCCCACAGTCCAAAGACATGCAGGTTAGGTGGATTGGCGATTCTAAATTGGCCCTAGTGTGTGCTTGGTGTGTGGGTGTGTTTGTGTGTGTCCTGCGGTGGGTTGGCACCCTGTCCGGGATTGGTTCCTGCCTTGTGTCCTGTGTTGGCTGGGATTGGCTCCAGCAGACCCCCGTGACCCTGTGTTCGGATTCAGCGGGTTGAAAAATGGATGGATGGAAGATTCAGTTTGGCCCTCTGTGTTACTAGCCGGGTTTTGTGACAGGATTTCTCCCTCTAGTGATGATTTCTGGAACTGGAACTCACAAGCATCATAACAGGTGGGACCCCCACCCTGGATGGGCTGGCATACCAGGCTGATTTAACTTATACATTTCAAGCTTTACATCTCACTGATATTGCAACCTGGATGAAGGAGCACCATCTTCAGCTCAACCTGGCAAAGTCAATCCTTCTTACTTATCCCAGCTCATCTGCCTATTTAGCACGCCATCCATTTTCATTGACACTCACCAAGCCTGTATCCAATCTTAGGGCAGTGATCAACGACCAGCTGTCCTTCACTGACCATGTTGCAAAGTTCTCTCAGCTTCGAAAATTAACTTTCTACAATATCTGAAAGATCAGACCATATACTGTAGATAATCCACCGTCACACACGTACACTTGGGAGGCAGGCTATGGGCTTAATCCAGGGTGGAAAACAAGAAAGGGGACTGATGAAGTGCACTAACCTGTCTTCATCCTATTGTTTTTTGCAGACCACCAGAACAGAAACCTGCCTAAAACTCCTGATGTTAATTAGCAGCAAAAACAGGTCACTAATCAAGAAAAGGCCACATGAGGGGTCGGGCATCAAATTAAAAGAAGTGGGAGTTCAGGGTGATGTTTTTAGATGGGTGCAGAATTGGCTCAGACACAGAAAGCAGAGGGTGATGGTGTGAGGAACCTGATTAAAATTGGCCGATGTTAAGACTGGTGACCAGCAGGGGTCAGTGTTGCGGCTGCTGCTGTTTTTAATATATATACAGTCATATGAAAAAGTTTGGGACCCCCTCTCAGCCTGCATAATAATTGACTCTCCCTTCAACAAAAAAGATAAAAGTGGTCTTACAGTGTCTTACAATGTCTTACAGCTGGGGTGTTTTCCGAACAAAGATTTTTAGTGAAGCAGTATTTAATTGTATGAAATTAAATACAATACAATACAATACAATATATATATATATATGAATCAGCAAACAATCGACTTAAATCAGAACCCCCACCCCACCTGGCACTCACTCCCTTATCACCACAATGTGTCAGAAGGCACAGCGCGCATCCTGACCAAGTGGGGCATCAGAATAGCACACAAACCCACGAACAATCTGCACACAGTCCTGTTTAATGCTAAAAACAAGAAATTGACAGCAGAAACACGAAACGCAGTTTATAGTATTCCATGCAATTCTTGGTCAGCGGTATACATAGGACAAACGTCAAAAAGAATCTCAACATGTATACAGGAACGTCGCAACGCCGTCAGAAGAAGGGACGCACTATCATTGATCTATGCACATACTAAATCAACAGGACACACATTCAACTGGGACAATGTAAAAGTAAAATTTAAGTTGGCCGAGTCTTGGCTATCAGATGAAAACGCCATCAACAGACACTTGGACATAAATCCAGCATATGCCAACTTAAGAAGAACATGTACATAATAAATAAAATATACAAACCCCCCCCCCCCCCCCCCATGATCATACGGACTTAGTCACCTCCCCCCAAATTAATGTGTTACTATATATTGCCTTTGATTCTTGTAAGTCTAAGCATTATCCTCTGATGAAGACCCCTGATAGGGGTTGAAAGCTCAGGAATAAAAACTACTTTATGATACGTGATTCTTTTTTCTCCCTTCGTGGATCTCCAGCTGCTAATATGCAAACCGTATCACAGACCTTCTCTTCCATTCATATATATATATATATATACAGTGCATCCAGAAAGTATTCCCAGCGCATCACTTTTTCCACATTTTGTTATGTTACAGCCTTATTCCAAAATGGATTAAATTCATTTTTTTCCTCAGAATTCTACACACAACACCCCATAATGACAACGTGAAAAAAGTTTACTTGAGGTTTTTGCAAATTTATTAAAAATAAAAAAACTGAGAAATCCCATGTCCATAAGTATTCACAGCCTTTGCTCAATACTTTGTCGATGCCCCTTTGGCAGCAATTCCAGCCTCAAGTCTTGTTGAATATGATGCCACAAGCTTGGCACACCTATCCTTGGCCAGTTTGGCCCATTCCTCTTTGCAGCACCTCTCAAGCTCCATCAGGTTGGATGGGAAGCGTCGGTGCACAGCCATTTTAAGATCTCTCCAGAGATGTTCAATCGGATTCAAGTCTGGGCTCTGGCTGGGCCACTCAAGGACATTCACAGAGTTGTCCTGAAGCAACTCCTTTGATATCTTGGCTGTGTGCTTAGGGTCGTTGTCCTGCTGAAAGATGAACCGTTGCCCCAGTCTGAGGTCAAGAGCGCTCTGGAGCAGGTTTTCATCCAGGATGTCTCTGTACATTGCTGCAGTCATCTTTCCCTTTATCCTGACTAGTCTCCCAGTCCCTGCCACTGAAAACATCCCCACAGCATGATGCTGCCACCACCATGCTTCACTGTAGGTATGGTATTGGCCTGGTGGTGACCGGTGCCTGGTTTCCCCCAAATGTGACGCCTGGCATTCACACCAAAGAGTTCAATCTTTGTCTCATCAGACCAGAGAATTTTCTTTCTCATGGTCTGAGAGTCCTTCAGGTGCCTTTTGGCAAACTCCAGGCGGGCTGCCATTTGCCTTTTACTAAGGAGTGACTTCCGTCTGGCCACTCTACCATACAGGCCTAATTGGTGGATTGCTGCAGAGATGGTTGTCCTTCTAGAAGGTTCTCCTCTCTCCACAGAGGACCTCTGGAGCTCTGACAGAGTGACCATCGGGTTCTTGGTCACCTCCCTGACTAAGGCCCTTCTCCCCCGATCGCTCTGTTTAGATGGCCGGCCAGCTATAGGAAGAGTCCTGGTGGTTTCGAACTTCTTCCACTTACGGATGATGGAGGCCACTGTCCTCATTGGGACCTTCAAAGCAGCAGAAATTTTTCTGTAACCTTCTCCAGATTTGTGCCTTGAGACAATCCTGTCTCGGAGGTCTACAGACAATTCCTTTGACTTCATGCTTGATTTGTGCTCTGACATGAACTGTGAACTGTGGGACCTTATATAGACAGGTGTGTGCCTTTCCAAATCAGGTCCAGTCAACTGAATTTACCACAGGTGGACTCCAATGAAGCTGCAGAAACATCTCAAGGATGATCAGGGTAAACAGGATGCACCTGAGCTCAATTTTGAGCTTCATGGCAAAGGCTGTGAATACTTATGTACATGTGGTGTCTCAATTTTTTTATTTTTAATAAATTTGCAAAAATCTCAAGTAAACTTTTTTCACGTTGTCATTATGGGGTGTTGTGTGTAGAATTCTGAGGAAAAAAATGAATTTAATCCATTTTGGAATAAGGCTGTAACATAACAAAATGTGGAAAAAGTGATGCGCTGGGAATACTTTCCGGATGCACTGTATAATTCACTAAGCAGCTGCCAGCGCAAGCGAGACACCCATGAAGCACGCAGGACGGAGCCACGCCCACCAACTCTAAGACCATTGGATATGACGACAACTCACAGTGCCACGCCCACCAACTCGGATGCAGCAACTCACAAAACAGGGCGTCATTCACGTTCGTCTCTGCTGCACTCCACATGCTCCTCTGAGCCACGTTGACTTTTCATTATTCTTTTCGGTTACGACGCACAACCGCGTGCACCATCACAAACTGTTTTACACGCCATGGTCTTAGAGTTGGTGGGCGGGTCTCCGTGAGTTGCTCTTGCGAGCGAGCACATGACCAGGCGGTGTGTATGCTTCGAGTGCGAGGGTGGACACGACAGGACCATCTAAGAAAAATCATGTTTGTCGCGGATGTGAATCGCTGAATGAGTGTACGATGGCGGTCCTCCAATTGTCAGTCATGGACAATTGTAAGTTGGCCTCTCCAGAGTTCCATCTTTTCATTCACTCACAGTCGTATCCTCAAACACACCCCATTTGGACAACTGTGTCTTTCAGGAAGTGTTCACCCATCAATACATAATTATGCGGCGTATGCTACGCCGCGGGTTGGCTAGTACAGTTTATTTTTGTATAGCCTAAAATCGGACAAGAAGTGATGCAATGGGCTTTAACAGGCCCTGCCTCTTGACAGCCCCCCAGCCTTGACTCTCTAAGAAGACAAGGAAAAACTCCCAAAAAAAACCCTTGTAGGGAAAAAGTGGAAGAAACCTTGGGTCAGGCAGTTCAAACAGAGACCCCTTTCCAGGTAGGTTGGGCGTGCAGTGGGTGTCAAAAGAAGGGGGTCAATACAATACAATACAATACAATACACAGAACAGAACAAATCCTCAATACAGTATAAAATAAAAAAATTTTAGAAGTAAAAAAAATAAAAATTTTAGAAGTATGGAGCAGAATTTAACAGTAGATGATATCACATTATAAGATTTGGATATTTTTAAAATCATGGACACCTCATCCATCAAGCTGCCTCCCCCATTTGGCCATTCCAACGGCTGAAACAGTGCTGGGCCAGCCAAATCAAATGTGAAAAACTAGCCAGCACCAATATGTGTGGTGGCACCATGCTGGCACTGCTGCCTCGCAGTAAGGAAAGCAGGGTTCACTCCCTGTGTGGACTTTGCATGTTCTCCACGTGTCTGCATGGGGATGCTCCGGTTTCCTCCCGCAGTCCAAAAGACATGGAGATTAGGTGGACTGGCAATGATCAATTGGCCCAAATGTGGGTGTGTTTGTGCCTTAGAGAGATGAAAGTTGCTCTTTGTCACCGATTTAGGAACAGAATTTCTAGGCGCAGCCATGGAGTGGAGGGCGTCAACATTGTTGACCTCAATATGGCATCACCCTAACATTCTGCACATCTTTCCCAGCTCGGTCCCTCTGTCTAGCCCACCGGTCCTTTTCTCCCTCCTTAGTGTCCAGCCTCTCATACAATTCATCCTACGCCTTTTCTTTAGCCTTCGCCACCTCTCACTTCACCTTGCGCCTTATCTCCTTGTACTCTTGTCTACTTTCTGCATCTCTCTGACTATCCCACTTCTTCTTCACCATCCTCTTCCTCGGTATACTCTCCTGTACTTCCCCAGTCCACCACCAGGTTTCCTTTTCCTCGTTCCTCTCTCCAGATGTCATGCCAAGCACCCTTCTTGCTGTCACCCTTAGTACATCTGCTGTAGTTTCCCAACTGCCTGGTGACTTTTCACTGCCACCCACTCAAGGCACTCTGTCATATGCTTTCTCCAGGTCCACAAAGACGTAATGCAACTCCTTCTGGCCTTCTCTAAACTTCTCCATCAACACCCTCAGAGCAAACATCATGTCTGTGGTGCTCTTTCTTGGCATGAAACCAAACTGCTGCTCACTGATCATCACCTCACTTCTTAACTGAACTTCCACTACACTTTCCCATAACTCCATGCTGTGGCTCATCAATTTTATCCCCCTGTAGTTACTACAGTCCTGCACATCCCCCTTATTCTTAAATATCGGCACCAGTACACTTCTTCTCCACTCCTCAGGCATCCTCTCACTTTCCAAGATTCCATTAAACAATCTGGATAAAAACTCCACTGCCATCTCTCCTAAACACCTCCATGCTTCCATAGGTATGTCATCTGGACCAACGGCCTTTCCATTCTTCATCCTCTTCATAGCTGTCCTTACTTTCTCCTTGCTAATCCATCACACCTCCTGATTCACTATCTCCACATCATCCAACCTCTTCTCTCTCTCGTTCTCTTCATCCATAAGCCTCTCAAAGTTCTCTTTCCATCTGCCCAACACACTCTCCTCGCTTGTGAGTACGTTTCCATTTTTATCCTTTATCACCCTAACCTGCTGTACATCTTTCCCAGCTCGGTCCCTCTGTCTAGCCCACCGGTCCTTTTCTCCCTCCTTAGTGTCCAACCTCTCATACAACTCATCATACGCCTTTTCTTTAGCCTTCGCCACCTCTCTCTTCACCTTGCGCCTTATCTCCTTGTACTCTTGTCTACTTTCTGCATCTCTCTGACTATCCCACTTCTTCTTCACCATCCTCTTCCTCGGTATACTCTCCTGTACTTCCCCAGTCCACCACCAGGTTTCCTTTTCCTCGTTCTTCTGTCCAGATGTCACGCCAAGCACCCTTCTTGCTGTCACCATTAGTACATCTGCTGTAGTTTCCCAACTGTCTGGTGACTCTTCACTGCCACCCACTCGAGGCACTCTGTCATATGCTTTCTTCAGGTCCACAAAGACGCAAAGCAACTCCTTCTGGCCTTCTCTAAACTTCTCCATCAACACCCTCAGAGCAAACAACACATCTGTGGTACTCTTTCTTGGCATGAAACCACACTGCTGCTCACTAATCATCACCTCACTTCTTAACTGAGCTTCCACTACACTTTCCCATAACTCCATGCTGTGGCTCATCAATTTTATCCCCCTGTAGTTACTACAGTCCTGCACATCCCCCTTATTCTTAAATATCAGCACCAGTACACTTCTTCTCCACTCCTCAGGCATCCTCTCACTTTCCAAGATTCCATTAAACAATCTGGTTACAAACTCCACTGCCATCTCTCCTAAAAACCTCCATGCTTCCACAGGTATGTCATCTGGACCATCACACAATGAGACCCCTTTTTAATCACCAGGTAACCTAACGGGCACTGTTTGGGACATTATGAAAGGAGAACATGAATAGCTGGTTCAAGTTTCCAACTCAGGAGATACTGAATTGGCCTCATCTGAGTGAATGCATGTGTGTGTGTGTGCCCTGCAATGGACTGGCATCCCATTCCAGGGTTGGCCCAGTCTTATACTCCAGTGCTCCCTGGACAGCTGATTACAACTTTTCAAAAATATATTGAACTGATAAATTCAAGTAAGAGCGAGTCCAAGGCTCATCAGCTCGAATAAGCAGGCTGCCGTTGATCTTTCACTTTAATTAAATTTCATCTCTGACATGATAATTAGTGCTGTCATCCTGGGAGGCATTGTGTTTTTTTCTTCTTCTTCCTAATCTGAATACTCATTTCTTATTTGAATTTATATAACATTTTAAAAGCTGCTTAAACGGATTCGAGATCATGGGGGCTGGATCTTAGCCCAGAAGCAGCAGATGGAAGACAAGAGCCCACCCTGGACAGGACACCAAGTCTGTCACAGATCCCACTCACACACACACACACACACTGGGTGAACATTCAGTCACCAACCAATATAAAACTTGCACAACTTTGACTTATTGGGGGGATAAGACAGAGAGGGGAAACCCACCATGACACAAGGAGAACAAGGAGAACTGCCTAATGTACAGTATACATTCATGTAAAGCATGATTTTCAGTTTGGGGTCAAAGGACGACCCTCACAAAGATTTTGGATGGGTCACGGGGAGTATGCCTAACCAGTCTACACTGGTGACCCATAGTGGGTGTTACAGGAATATGGGTTACTGGGTTTGCTTTATCAGTGTTATAATATTCATACAGAAAACAATTTCTTTGCAAACTCTGACAAGAGTGAGCTCCACCCTTCAGGGGGTCAGGGGTCTTCAACAATGGATATGTATGCTATGGATACCTCTTTGAAAACACAAATCCTGTTTTATGTTCTGCTTCAAAACAGTAAAATTAGACGTTACTTGTAGATATTCAGGAAGATTTTAATTTTTTTTTTCCTGACACATTCACTGAGACGTTTAGAATGTTATTCCAATTCCTATGGAAATAAGAAGGACATTCGTAGGTAAAAATGTTTCTGAATTTTGCAATACGGTAAGATATGTGTAGAACCAAACTAATTATCCAGCAGTGCAAATTCAGAAAAGAGAAATGTCTGACCTTTATGTCGAGGGGAAATGCTGCCGGAAGAAATCCCAGGGGCACCCAGAGTGCTTCCGGGTGCTCTCCTGACACTTCCGCCACACCAGGAAGTGTCGTCAGATGGAGCACCAGGAGCTCATCCGGGTCATTATGAAAAAGGGCCGCCTCCCTCCATTAGACGAGCCGGAGTTGGAAGGAAGGAGACAGAGCTTGTGAGGAGGGGAGTGGAGGTCTAAAAAAAGAGAAAGAAAGAAAGAAAGAAAGAAAGAAAGAAAGAAAGAAAGAAAGAAAGAAAGAAAGAAAGAAAGAAAGAAAGAAAGAAAGAAAGAAAGAAAGAAAGAAAGAAAGAAAGAAAGAAAGAAAGAAAGAAGAGTGCTGGGACAAGGCATTGTGGTGCTGTGAAGAAAATAAAGGAGTGTGCTTTTGGACATTCTGGTGTCTGTCTGTCTGTGTCCGGGGGCTGGCTTTCCACAATATATATATACAGTAATCCCTCCTCTATCGCGGGGGTTGCGTTCCAGACCCCCCCGCAAAAGGTGAAAATCCGCGAAGTAGAAACCATATGTTTATATGGTTATTTTTATATTGTCATGCTTGGGTCACAGATTTGCACAGAAACACAGGAGGTTGTAGAGAGACAGGAACGTTATTCAAAACACTGCAAACAAACATTTGTCTCTTTTTCAAAAGTTTAAACTGTGCTCCATGACAAGACAGAGATGACAGTTCTGTCTCACAATTAAAAGAATGCAAACATATCTTCCTCTTCAAAGGAGTGCGCGTCAGGAGCAGAGAATGTCAGAGAGAGAGAGAGAGAAAAGCAAACAAATCAATAGGGCTGTTTGGGCTTTTAAGTATGCAAAGCACCGCTGGACAACGCAGCTGCTAGGAAGGGAGCAATGTAAAGGTAGCCTTTCAGCATTTTTTTTAGAGGAGCGTCCGTATCGTCTAGTGGTGCGAACAGCCCCCCCACTGCTCACACCCCCTCCGTCAGGAGCACAGAATGTCACAGAGAGTGAGAGAGAGAGAGAGACAGTGAAAAACAAACAATTATAAATCAATACGTGACGCTCGAGCTTTTAAGTATTTGAAGCACCATGCAGGAAGCATATCGCTTGACAAAACATACCAATACAATAATCCTCCACACTCCCAGACGCGTTGCCACCCTTCCACCCAGCTCAGCTCAACGTCTGGGATTTCCCATCGTCCTTTTATATTCCCTGACCCGGAAGTGTTTCCCATCTTACAGTCCATGTGATTTCTTATCACCCCCGGGTCAGATAAAAAGTCCTTCTTCACCCCGGGAGCACGTCGTTTCTTCCCGTCACGTGACCTTGACGTACTCCCGGGTTATAGGGCACATGCGAGCCTACGAGCCCCCTTACAGCGACGCCTGGTGGCCCCCAAGGTATCCAGCAGGGCTGCATATAAAAACTACATAGTCCATGAGTCCCTGCTGGAACTTGGGGAACGTTCACGCTGTTGGGAGAGCTCCTCCTGGCAGCCTGGGGTTGAGAGCCGGAATCGAAAGCCGGCAATCCACCACAATATACTATACATATATATATATATATATATATATATATATATATATATATATATATATATATATATATATATATATATATATATATATATATATATACATCCATCATATATATATATAATCCAGCATCTGTCTGTCCGTCTGTATGCTTTCACGAGAGAACTACTTAACAGATTTAGATCGGATGTTTTTCCATAATTTGCTTGAACATTCCGGTTGATTTTCTCATCACATGAAGTATCAAAGTTTTCTTGCTGTATTGATTTATTTGTGCAGATCCAAGAGAGAGGCCGCAGGCCGAGGGGAGAGAAAAGCGTGACGTCAGGAGTGGGGAGCCGGGCAGGGCCCTCCTCACTCATGTGCCAGCCTCCGTTTGCGTTGTTCTACCTCTGGCCATGTTTTGTAGCGTACTTTGTAGCGAACTTTGCTTCCACTTAGCTAGCGATACCGGTTTGTTTATTGATTTTTAAAGTTTGTCATCTTTCACTACTTTGCGGGCAGAGCCGCAGGGCACAGCTAGTTTTATAATAAAGAGAAGGTGCAAGAATTTTGTAGCATGTGCCGAAGCGACAAGAATGGTTGAATAGGACCGGGGAAATGGTTGAAACTTACGAAACTTGAACAAATGTGTCACGAGGAGAAAGATGAGCGAGAAAGCGTGACCCCAGAAATCACACCCTACAGTAAGTCATAAATGAATCAAAGCTAGAATTTCAGTAAACCGAGTATTAGTCTTTTCTTTCCAAAGCTTTCATATTTGAAAACGTTGCTAGACTCGGGCACAATTGCTGACAGCATGCGGACGCGATTTTCTATCACCAACCCTGGCATCCCGACAATGTCTCCTGACAAGCAACACACAAAAAGGAGTGACATGCATATCAAAACAAAAATGGCATCTTGGCAAGCGATTAATGTTAATAAAGTGACCGTCATCAATGTGATGCATAAGGTGTTAGTTCAACGAAGGTAAATAAATGAACTCTTGTCAAACACACCACTAATCCGATTTCTAGCAACACAATCCAGAGGAACAGTGATGTCACTTTGGCCCAAGCCAAACAAACACTTCTCTCCTTTCAGCTTCCGCCTCTCTATATAAAGTCAACTGGTCATCGGAATCCTGTCAGATCGGACTTCGAACTCACGAAGAGACGACCTCCCTGATATTCAGGACGAACCTAAGTCAAACTGACGTAATTTTGAAAACCTTCATTATTTTCACCATATTTCATTACCAACCAACTTTGGACAAAATATAAGGGACCCCCGTGGTGCCTCAGCGATTCCGATGCTTACTTTGTCTCTTTTTAGGCTCTGTATCCCAAAGTTTATGTCAAAAATTTAGTCATCCATGATTACAATTCATTGACCGAGAATCAAATTTAGTTAGTGACCCAGATTCATGACACAACTTCATCTAGTGAACACAATACATTTATTTTCTGTAAAACAACACTCACACAATATAAAGAAATGTATTACAGAATAATGAATCATGAAAATACGATTCTCCCATTGATCAGTACATAACCATCATGGTAGTGACCTGGAAGTGTGCTGTCCCACCGAGCCAGGACTAAGATAACAAATTTTTTTGGGTCGAACCAGGAGAATGAATGCAAATGGCAAAACAAAACAAATAAAATCTAAATAAAGTGACTGAATCCCAAATGACAGGCAATAATCACAGTCAAAATTCAGACAAGAAGTCGAAAACCAGGCAATAATACCAATAACAAGAGAGAATTTCTATGAGTTTAAAGGATTCATCCGCAGATCGGATAAAGGTTGGTGAAACCGCTGATCTTTTACTCTCCTGTCATGCTTGAGGTCATGACCCTGGAGATCACGCCCCTAGAAACACAAGATGCAGCCCTAACAACAGTTATGCAAAATGGCGTCTCCTATAGAAAGAGGCTGTAAGACCCCAAAATTCAGCCCCAATCTTGCCATATAGTATTGGTGAGTGTAACTATGGCTTACAATGTGCCTCCCCTACTGGGATACCCGGAAACAGTAAATGAGGTGTCCTTACTCGAGAGAGAAGAAGAAGAAAGAAAAATGCAAAAATTCAGACATGAATGTCGATAGGCTTTGCACCCTCGGAACCAAGTTACCCAAACTATTCTGTAACATTTCAGTAATTATTTAACGCTCTCTTGCTGATCTTTCTGATCATAAAATAGGTCATTACGATAGTAATTGATGAGAATAATTCATAATTAATTACAGAATTACGATATTTGAGGGTTCCTCTAGAGTGTCTCTTTCTCTTGCATGATTTGGCTGAAAAACGAATCAGCACATTGTCATCTCATAACAGTCTGAAGTTTCGAGTTTGGTATTTTTCCCCTTCCGGCCATTTTAGCTCTAGACCGTCCTCAAGAAACTGTGGCACACATATAGACAGACAGACACACAGCCGTCATCGAGAGAGCCATGTTTTCGGTATCAGGGGACCCTAAATCGTTGAGATCAGTGTCGAAAACTGGAGATCGTCGTTTTTGCAGAATCTGAAGCTTTCGCTCCTCCCAATAGATAATAGGTTATGGTTGGGGGCGGGGGGCAAAGCCAAAATAAGAATAAAAAAATAACTGGGACAGCCAGTGGCGTAGCGTAGTGGGGGCGGCAGGGGCGGCCCGCCCCGGGCGGCACTTTTAGGGGGCGGCAAAATTTCACAATAAATAATAATAATATCTTGTAAAAATCTGAACCATACCTAAATAAGGGGACGGTGGAATTGTCCTCCGCCCCGGGCGGCTGACACCCACGCTACGCTACTGGGGACAGCTCACAACCTTTTCACATGAATAGAGACTCAATACAAAAAACTGAGTGGAAACCAACACAACTTGGGTTTATTCTACTTCACCGAAGAAAAAATGCAATTTACAAGGTCAATGATGACATTAAACAGTATCGCAAAAATTTCAGAAATGTGGTTTATCTTTAACCCCTTAACCGCCCTCTGCCGGATATATCCAGCATCGTAGCTTTATTGCTGACGCCTTACTGACGGAATTATCCGGCACATTTGCCTGTGGTTATGTGAATGCCTGGCGCGTAGTATAACTGACAGTTTGGCGTGGGTATTATTACTACGTTGTATTTCGACAACTCTGCGGTTGTATTGGCCGCTCACGTGATGTGACTCGAAAGTGAAAGCTGTGAATATGGCGAAACGTAAACTGACTTCAAGTGAGGTTTTGCAGGCGATTTTGGACAATAATTCTGATCATGATTGTAGCAGTTCTGAAGAAGATTTTAGCGACAATGATGATCAGCAACGTGCGCTGCATGATACTGTGAATGACGACGCATCGGATGATGGCAATGAGTGGGTGTATCCCCAGCAGCTCAACTGGACTGCTGCCCGTTATCTGAGCCAGATATGAAAGATCCAAACCGTGACCGTTTGTTCAAGCTACGTCCTTTGATTGACCATTTATTTGAAACATTTCAGCAGGTATTTCAGCAGGTAAATACTGCTTGAATAAATATAAAGTAAAAAAACGAAAATTGTTCAGATTTCTCCTGGCATGGGGAATATTTAGGGAGTTGGCGGTTAAAGGGTTAATAAGAATTCTCTCAATTTTACCCTAAGGATTACCCGCTCGGGCACTCTATAGAATTAACCACAATTAAACTCAAGGCCCATTATTAACTCTCCAGCATAACCAGATGTGTAACAGTTGGTTGTCTCATAATACATATTCATACTTTTAATGCACTCCTACAGACAATTTAAATTGTATGAATGTGGAGTATGGGTCCACAGCTCTCCCAGCAAAGGCTGTTTTGTTTCAAATAAATAATCGCCGCACTGGCGGTTTAGCGAGGGGGCGTGGTAACTGTAGCGAGCCGCAGGGCGATCTGCGGTGTGGGCGTTTCTCACCTAAGTGCACAGGTGAGAGACTGCCCACATCCGTGCTCGTTCCTGTGGCTAATGAGCTGCAGCTGCCATGTCCTCTCCGCATATATAGAGAAGCGCGAGCAGGTTAAGAAGAAGTAAAAGGGAAAGAAACGGAGGTTGCAGGAGACGGCAGGAAGTAGCAGGAGGAGAAAGTCGGTGTGAGAGAGCGAACGAGTGTAGGCTCGTGGGCAGCTGTACAGGTAGCCTGGGTGTATGGCCGACACCCGAGGAGTAGCAGCAGTGGTCACTCTCGCAGAGTATTCTGAAGGGCAAGAGTGACCGGAAGGTGGATGACTCTCCGCAGAAGGCAGCGGGAGTTGGGGCTTGGGGTGTGTATTCCCCAGCGTGTGCGCTATGGTCGCTGTGGAACCCAAGTCGCTGTCTGTAGGAGCCTACTGGAGCCAGAGGTCCGTGAGGCGAGCCAAACAGCTGAAGCAGGACAGTGTAGAGAAGGTCAGCTGCATTAGGAGCGTCTCGCCTGTTGCAGAGCCTGCATGGGAGAAGCAGGTGAGACACTGACGCTGACAGAGAAGAAGCACCGGGGATTGTCATCTGTTTTTAAAGACTGCTTCCTGTTGACGTTTTAACCTCGTGTTAAAGGATTGTTGTTTTTGTGTATTTTAAACCTCCACTTCACAACTGTTTTTAAGTATTATTTGTTTAAATATTTATTAAATGCACTACTGCACTTTATTAGAACACGGATTGTTTTGATTGTCTTTTAATAAAAGCACTTTGCACTTTTAAACCATCCCCTTGCTCAATTGTTTATTGCCTCACTGTCTAGCTCATCGGTGACATTACCGATGGTGTTGGGTTCAAGGGATCCCTAACAGCCGATGGGAGCGTGGAGCCGAACCTGCATCGTCACAATGGAGTAACGTTTTCCCATACATATAAGCATTAAACCAACTTGCATTATTATTACACTACAATTGTTCAACTTCAATCCAACATAAGAAAATGGCAGTTACAAATCTGATAGGCAATGATCTACTGAAGAATGACCTGGACACGGGTCAGGTCTGTGTGATGTAGTGGGTCCGCGGCTGGCTTTTTAAATAATCCAATGGCCGTATCAGTCTACCGTGGGCGCGCTTGCGCAACCGCGGAGAGTTGATGAGGTAATTGGGGTGAGTCGAACCTGTATGTGAGGGTGTGATTGTTCTCAATTGCTTCATTGGCTTCCTGCAGGTGCGTGATTGAGACACTGCGCCCAAGGAGCCATATAACTATGGGCCGGCACAGAAGAGGGGGGAGATGGAAAAGAAGGAAGGAGATAGGAAAGAGGCTTGCAGAACGAGAGTGGAACATTGGGGCAGTGCAAGAGGATGAGCCAATGGGAGAGAGAGCGAGATCAAGAGAGAGAGAGACTGAGAGAGAGAGAGAGAGATCAAGAGAGAGAGATCAAGAGAGAGATTGGGATCAAGAGAGAGATTGAGATCGAGAGAGAGGGAGACTGAGAGAGCGAGATCGAGAGAGAGAGAGATCGAGATCAAGAGAGAGAGAGATCAAGAGAGAGAGAGAGAGAGAGCGAGATCAAGAGAGAGATTGAGATAGAGAAAGAAGGAGACTGAGAGAGCGAGATCGAGAAAGAGAGAGAGAGAGAGAACGAGATCGAGAGAGAGAGAACGAGATCGAGAGAGAGCGAGATCGAGATCAAGAGAGAGAGATCAAGAGAGAGAGACCGAGAGAGCGTGATCGAGATCAAGAGAGAGATTGAGATCGAGAGAGAGGGAGACTGAGAGAGCGAGATCGAGAGAGAGAGAGAGAGAGAGAAAGAGAATGAAATCGAGAGAGATCGAGATCAAGAGATAGATTGAGATCAAGAGAGAGAGAGAGCGAGATCGAGATCAAGAGAGAGATTGAGAGAGAGAAAGAAGGAGACTGAGAGAGTGAGATCGAGAAAGAGAGAGAGAGAACGAGATCGAGAGAGAGAGAGAGAGAACGAGATCGAGAGAGAACGAGATCGAGAGAGAGAGAGAGAGATTGAGATCAAGAGAGAGAGATCAAGAGAGAGAGACCGAGAGAGCGTGATCGAGATCAAGAGAGAGATTGAGATCAAGAGAGAGATTGAGATCAAGAGAGAGAGATCAAGAGAGAGAGACCGAGAGAGCGTGATCGAGATCAAGAGAGAGATTGAGATCAAGAGAGAGATTGAGATCGAGAGAGAGGGAGACTGAGAGAGCGAGATCGAGAGAAAGAGAGAGAGAGAGAGAGAGAGAGAGAGAGAGAGAATGAGATCGAGATCAAGAGAGAGATTGAAATCGAGAGAGAGAGAGATTGAAATCGAGAGAGAGAGAGAGAGAGAGATCAAGAGATAGAAAGAGAGAGATTGAGAGAGATTGAGATCAAGAGAGAGAGAGAGGTCAGCGCAGTCAGAGTCCCGTATCGGATCAAGGGATTGCCATTTGAGGGATGGATTTTACCCACTGATTGTGTGATGAGTGGGTACAATCAAGGTGGCGTCCTCTGCTGGAATGTGAGGGACGATTGCATGTGCGAGAAGGAGGGTGAGAGGACAACCAGCCCCGAGCGGTCCAGCAGACACCGACGGAGGCAGCCAAGAGGGGGTTCAGTAGTGAGAGCGCCATGGCTGCTGAAGTCTCCGCCAGCTGAGCAAGCCATTGGTTAGCTGGGGAGATATGGAAGGAGTTGTGCCAGGCTCATTTGACCCAATGACTGCTGTGGTTTTTATTCTCGTTTTTAGCCTGGTTTAAACATTTCTTCCAATCCCCCATTAAGAAAAGATCCTACGAGGCTAGTTGGTACCTTTCATGTTAGGTGCACATCACATGCTAGGTGATCTGATAACACCTTAAAATATTACCTTGCACATTATCTCCAGAGTGTAGGAAATATGGAGCTGATGGAGCTATCAACAAAGTCAATGGACAAGAAGCATTCAGCCATGTGAATGAATAAGAGCCCTCCCTCATCATCACTAGTAAGTCGGTGTTACAAATGGATGACTCATCTGCCATCTGAAAGAGCTGGACGGAGCGGCCTGTTCATTCCCAGAAGACGCCGGACGGCCCAGTGATCGGAGTACAGCTGACTGCCTGCACCCATCACGCTTTGAACATTTCACATTTTAAAGGGAAAAGGAATATTTTATTATAAACACCACCCACACCCATAGATGGATGCCCAAAAATGGTCCAAAATATCACTAGAATATAAGGACAGCATTTATTCCACAGTGGTTACTTCTGCTGCCTCACATACACTTGGTGAAAGAGTTCAAATTTTGATTTCGATTTGATATCCTTAATTAATCCCTGTGGGGAAATTGTCTTTTTCGCGTGACCTTTGGCTGTCAGAGTGCAGTGTCAGCCATTGTACTATGCCGCTGGAGTAAGTTTCAGATTAATGGTCTTGCTCAAGGGCCCAATGGAAGTAGAAACCTTTCTGGCAGCCTCAGAATTTGAACAGCGCAGATCTTTAGCCAAAAAGCCACCAGGTCACCATCCACAGAGGATTCATGAAGAATTCAGACCCCCTCACTTTCCACACACTTTTATTTTTATATGGATGAATCTGCCATTTCCTCTATTAATCTACACTCCGTAACCCATGATGATAACATGAAAACATTTTCAGAAAGGTATGCAAATTTATTAAAAATAAAAAAAATGAAATCTTGCCTTCATAGAAGTATTCAGAAATCTAATTTGGTGCTTTGTAGAAGCCACTTTGGTAGCAATTTCTGCTTTGTGATTTGAACTTGTGTCCTGAGCCTGCTTGTGTTGGGTGTTTGGGGAGTTGGAGCGCCCCCCTACTATCCAATATACAGGTACAGTGCATCCAGAAAGTATCCACAGCGCATCACTTTTTCCACATCTTGTTATGTTACAGCCTTATTCCAAAATGGATTAAATTCATTTTTCTCCTCAGAATTCTACACACAACACCCCATAATGACAACGTGAAAAAAGTTTCCTTGAGATTTTTGCAAATTTATTAAAAATAAAGAAATTGAGAAAGCACATGTACATAAGTATTCACAAGCTTTGCCATGAAGCTCCAAATTGAGCTCAGGTGCCTCCTGTTTCCCCTGATCATCCTTGAGATGTTTCTGCAGCTTCACTGGAGTCCACCTGTGGTAAATTCAGTTGACTGGACCTGATTTGGAAAGGCACACACCTGTCTATATAAGGTCCCACAGTTGACAGTTCATGTCAGAGCACAAACCAAGCATGAAGTCAAAGGAATTGTCTGTAGACTGCCGAGACAGGATTGTCTCGAGGCACAAATCTGGGGAAGGTTACAGAAAAACTTCTGCTGCTTTGAAGGTCCCAATGAGCACAGTGGCCTCCATCATCCGTAAGTGGAAGAAGTTTGAAACCACCAGGACTCTTCCTAGAGCTGGCCGGCCATCTAAACTGAGCGATTGGGGGAGCAGGGCCTTAGTCAGGGAGGTGACCAAGAACCTGATGGTCACTCTGTCAGAGCTCCAGAGGTCCTCTGTGGAGAGAGTAGAACCTTCCAGAAGGACAACCATCTCTGCAGCAATCCACCAATCAGGCCTGTATGGTAGAGTGGCCAGACGGAAGCCATTCCTTAGTAAATAGCACATGGCAGCCCACCTGGAGTTTGCCAAAAGGCACCTGAAGGACTCTCAGACCATGAGAAAGAAAATTCTCTGGTCTGATGAGACAAAGATTGAACTCTTTGGTGTGAATGCCAGGCATCACGTTTGGAGGCAACCAGGCACCGCTCATCACCAGGCCAATAACATCCCTACAGAGAAGGATGGTGGTGGCAGCATTTATTGGCGACATCCAGCTGCACTTCTGGGGAAGGCGAAACCAGTGCCCAAAAGGGGCTAGCAGCTCCTGCTGAAGCACCCCCTGGCGGCATCTGTGGAACCCCACAGAGCTGCACAGAACTGAAACCCCCATGGAGCCCTGGGGGAGTCCGAGGCACTGCTGCAACCCAGGGAGGCTGCCATCTAGCGTCCACAGGTTTGATATTGGGCTTTCCATCCTTGTCCCCCTGGCAGATGTGGTGGAGTAGCGTCCCGGCCAGGCATGGACCTCGGCCATCCCGTCACAGTATTATATATATACTAGTCATTAAGCCCGTTACAATAACTAGAACAGTAGTGCATAAACATTAGTAGGAACAGTCTATATTAAAATGGCAAGGGACCTTGACCTCATTCTTTTTGTTGGTCGTATTTTTCTTTCTTTCAGACTTTCTTTTCTTGATGTTTACTTGCCGAGCTGAGCGTTCTTCGTGGGCTGCCGCCGTGTATTGTGTGTCTTTAATTTTCTGTGACAGTAATATTGTCTTGTACGTCCACTGGCTTGTACGTCCGTAATATACCTTTAATTTTCTCTGGCGGTAATACAGGCGTGCGCGTCGGTAATATGCCTTTAATCTCCTCTGACAGTAATACTGGCTTGTATGTGGCTGTAATATGAGTCACTGTATTGTGTACCTTTAATTTCCTCTCGCAGTAATACTGGTTTGTATTTCCGTAAAAACGCCTCTAACTTTCTCTGACAGTAATATCGCGCATCGCACCGTGCCCCGCGCATGCACACTCCACCAGAAGACACCCCACACACGGACACCTGGACGCACACAGGGATTTTATTAAAGAGGATATATTCATTGCATTCGTAGTCTGAGTCCCAACCTGATTGTATGGGTAATGCATGTGGTTGGTCTGCCATTCGGCAAACATCCGCCACGGGGCCCTCTTCAGTAGCGAGTAGCAGATCATGGAATGTTCCATAGTTTTACTGTCAAATAATGCAAAGAGTACATTATTTGACAGTAAAACTATGCAATGTACAGTTAGGTCCATAAATATTTGTACAGAGACAACTTTTTTTCTAATTTTGGTTCTGTACATTACCACAATGAATTTGAAATGAAACAACTCAGATGCAGTTGAAGTGCAGACTTTCAGCTTTAATTCAGTGGGGTGAACAAAACGATTGCATAAAAATGTGAGGCAACTAAAGCATTTTTTAAACTCAATCCCTTCATTTCAGGGGCTCAAAAGTAATTGGACAAATTAAATAACTGGAAATCAAATGTTCATTTCTAATACTTGGTTGAAAACCCTTTGCTGGCAATGACAGCCTGAAGTCTTGAACTCCTGGACATCACCAGATGTTGGGTTTCCTCCTTTTTAATGCTCTGCCAGGCCTTTACTGCAGCGGCTTTCAGTTGCTGTTTGTTTGTGGGCCTTTCTGTCTGAAGTTTAGTCTTCAACAAGTGAAATGCCTGCTCAGTTGGGTTAAGATCAGGTGACTGACTTGGCCATTCAAGAATTGTCCACTTCTTTGCTTTAATAATCTCCTGGGTTGCTTTGGCTGTATATTTTGGGTCATTGTCCATCTGTATCATGAATCAATTTGACTGCTGTATTTATCTGGATTTGAGCAGACAGGATGTCTCTGAACACCTCAGAATTCATTTGGGTGCTTCTGTCCTGTGTCACATCATCAATAACCACTAGTGTCCCAGTGCCACTGGCAGCCATGAACACCCAAGCCATCACACTGCCTCCCTCCACCGTGTTTTACAGATGATGTGCTAAGCTTTGGATAATGAGCTGTTCCACGCCTTCTCCATACTTTTTTCCTGCCATCATTCTGGTAGAGGTTGATCTTGGTTTCATCTGTCCAAAGAATGTTTTTTCAGAACTGTGCTGGCTTTTTTAGATGTTCTTTAGCAAAGTCCAATCTAGCCCTTTCTATTCTTGAGGCTTATCAGTGGCTTGCACCTTGCAGTGTACCCTCTGTATTTACGTTCATGCAGTCTTCTCTTTATGGAAGACTTGGCTATCGATACGCCGACCCCCTGGAGAGTGTTGTTCACTTGGTTGGCTGTTGTGAAGGGGTTTCTCTTCACCACGGAAATGATTCTGCGATCATCCACCACTGTTGTCTTCCGTGGATGTCCAGGTCTTTTTGCGTTGCTGAGTTCACCAGTGCTTGCTTTCTTTCTCAGGATGTACCAAACTGTAGATTTTGCCACTCGTAATATTGAAGCAATTTCTCAGATGGGTTTTTTCTGTTTTCGCAGCTTAAGGATGGCTTCTTTCACCTGCATGGAGAGCTCCTTTGATCGCATGTTGTCTGTTCACAGCAAAATCTTCCACATGCAAGCACCACACCTCAAATCAACTCCAGGCCTTTTATCTGCTTAATTGATAAGGACATAACGATGGACTTGCCCACACCTGCCCATGAAATCGCCTTTGAGTCAATTGTCCAATTACTTTTGAGCCCCTGAAATGAAGGGATTGTGTTCAAAAAATGCTTTAGTTGTCTCACATTTTTATGCAATCGTTTTGTTCACCCGACTGAATTAAAGCTGAAAGTCTGCACTTCAACTGCATCGGAGTTGTTTCATTTAAACTTCATTGTGGTGACGTACAGAACCAAATTAGAAAAAAGTTGTCTCAGTCCAAATATTATGGACCTAACTGTATATATAAATATAAAACATGTCATCGTAATTTAAAGAAGACTTCCAAAAACATTTGCGATGCATATGTTCATCATGTAGGTCACCCACTCACATTTCCCCTTTGGTCAATTAGCCCAACATTTCACTTTTTCCATTTCTTCCTCTTAAAGTCAGTAATAGCAGAGCGCAACTCTTCTTCAACATCAAAGTCTCATATCCTCTGCTGTGACATTATTAGCTCTGTGACACTGACCACACACTGTCACTTATTGACTAGGAAAATATCAACATGCCAAGTAAACATGCCGCAACAGGAGTCAATGTATTTTGGGTTAATCACGTGCATTATTGTGGGGGGGGCGGCACGGTGGCGCAGTGGGTAGTGCTGCTGCCTCGCAGTTGGGAGACCTGGAGACCTGGGTTCGCTTCCCGGGTCGTCCCTGCGTGGAGTTTGCATGTTCTCCCCGTGTCTGTGTGTGTTTCCTCCACAGTCCAAAGACATGCAGGTTAGGTGGGATTGGCGATTCTAAATTGGCCCTAGTGTGTGCTTAGTGTGTGGGTGTGTTTGTGTGTGTACTGTGGTGGGTTGGCACCCTGCCCGGGATTGGTTTCCTGCCTTGTGCCTTGTGTTGGCTGGGATTGGCTCCAGCAGACCCCCGTGATCCTGTGTTCGGATTCAGCGGGTTGGAAAATGGATGGATGGATGGATGGATGGATTATTGTGGGGTCTGCGTGCTGCCCATACGTGAGTGAGGAAAGGAGGCAGCGTAAGGGCCAAAGCAAGGGTTGGCACTGTGTTCTATTGCCATCTTGCTTCCTCCCTCTGCAGGATGGAAGATTGACAGCCATTTCATCACTGATGTCACATTTGCTATCCTTTTCCTGGACTCGCCCTTCCTGCCTAGAACCTATATGACCAGAAGTTTGGCCATTTTGAGTTCAGTTCAGTTCTGAGCTCCTGTCTAAAAGGATGTGTTTTTCCTTAATTTCTTACTTCAGTTAACACTTTGTCATTGCTTTGTCTCCTCTGTGCAATGGTAAGTATAAACAAGGCTTTAACCGTTCTATCACAAACACCTGATTGATGGAGTGTTGCCAAGGTGGTCACCCGTTTGGACAGGTTCTCCCTTCTCAGCAGAGGACTTTTGAAAGCTTAAGTGACCATTGAGTTTTTTTGCCATCACCTCCCTGTCCAATAAGCATCCTCTACAGTCCACGATCTGAACGTCCCAAATCTCAGTGACCCGTGTTTATTATCATTCTAGAAATTTCCAAATGTGAAATGGAAGACAGATTGTGTCTTATGGCAGGCACACCAGTCTTTTTCATTGCTGTCCCACTTGATCTGCAAACTTGGATGGGTGTTCCCCTCATTTGTTCCTGACATTCAGGAGGTCCATGTCTCCCAATAACTTCACCGACTTTTTGGTCGTTTATTTTTATTTGGAATTCTTCCCATTGATATAATAGCATTGTGCATTGTAGCCTAAAGACATTCCCCGGCTCCCACTCTCGTCTCCCACAACCATAATGGCATAGCTCTGCATGGTGTGAAGTCTAAGGTGCCATTGTTTTCTTTATGGGAGCAATTAAAACGACGCCTTAACTCATTTTATACAAGAACAAATCCAATTCCAAACGAATTTACTACAAGAATGTGTACCTGCCCAAGGCAACGGAGAAATGACATTACAGTACCTTGTGCTTTCTCTGCAATCCCACCCTGCCATTTGTGCACATTTAGACGTAATAATGAGTAGCACTGCAGACTTCATTTCCTTTTCAATATTGGCTCCCTCTGCCATCGCCGTAATGAGTAAATGTCATGTCTCCATTGTACTGATGCAGAATTACAGGGGGAGAAATGCAGTTGTCTGACATTCAAATGGTGTTTACTTCTTGCCAGCAATTTCGAATTGCTTTTTCTATCATGGCAGTACAGTGTTGTAGTGGGTAGTGAAGGTGCCCCATAGCTCGAGTGATCTGGGGTCAAACCTGTGATAAGAGTGGTCCATGGCGTTGAGCAGGATTTTAAATAATCGCGTCCAGTCAGGTGCGGGTGTTCGCGAGTGAAGCTACGATTCGGAGATGATTAGGATTGCGCATATCAGATGGGTGTCTTATTCATACCTCGAGGGTAGCGGCATTTCACACCTGAGGCCCAATCGAGCCAATATAAGAGGAGCCTGCATGGCAAAGGGGAACGGGGGAACGACAGAGAAAGAAAACGGAAAGAAAAGAAGGAGCAGAGAAAGGAAAGGGAAAAGGGGAGACCGGGAGTGGCCTGTGCATAAACAAGAACACTGCACGCTAGAGTGGTGCTCAAACTGCACCAGCATGCTCGGTCTCACTGATAGGCCATGACGTGGGTGCTCAGACTATAAATGGAAATCGGACCTTCAGAGTGGTATCTAAACAATGGGTTTTCACAAAAGTTAAAGAAGGTCGTCTCGTGAGGCTGCAGACACGACAAGATGGCCAACTGAAATCTCTGACGTGACAGAAATTCTTACAATCACGCGACAGCCCAATCAGAAGATGCAATCAGGCCTCACAAGCCACTCTCATACTGAATGAGAAACGATGGCCTATGAAGCTGAAACTCAGGTCAACTCAGTATATCAGATGGAAACTACAAATTACACTTAAAATTGCACTAAGTATGCCCAGTTAAAGACGTCTATGTTTTGCACATGCCCAGTGTAGACAAATGACTGCATCGGATGCTTTTTTGGTCATTTTACTATGGACGAAAACTCTTTTGTGAACAATGTGAAAATCCTAATGAGGACGGAGATCATTTTCACAGACTAGAGTGGATGTAGGCTTAGTTAGAAGGATTGGGAAAGTGCCTCCCTTAGTAATATCATAAGACCAAACTGGATTTATTAAAGGCAGATACTCAGCGTCCAATATTCTGCGATAGTTGAATGTAATATACTCGCACAAAAAAATCTTACTATCTTTGGATGTAGAAAAATCCTTTGATAGAGTTGAACAAAATTACCTGTTTACTGAACTACACTGATTTATTGGGCCCCTATATATCTGCATTTATTAAACTACCCTGTACTAGTTCAAAAGCCTCAGTCCACATCAATAACACATACTCAGAATGAGGTAAATGACAAGGTTGCCCGCTATCACCAATGCTTTTTGCATTAGCCATTGAACCACTGGCTATACATCTCTGGGAGAAACCAAAGATAAGAAGAGAATATCAGAGAAAGACGCAAATAGAAAATATCACTATATTGTTGACGATGTGGTGTTTTATATATTATCTTTACCATTAATCTTAAACATGTTAGGAGAATGTCACAATAGTTCTGAATTTAAAATTCATCACACTTTTCGAGCGTGAATCCTCAAGCACAGCATGCTAGATTTAGAATATGAAACCAGTTTAAATACCAGGGGATAACCATCACAAGATCTTTTCCAATACAATTTTGGAAGCACCATGGATAAAATCGAACAAGATGTTAACAAAAGGTCCACCCTCCATCTCACCTTTGCATAGAGAATTAACACTAAACAAATGAAAAAAATTCTCCCTCAGATGCTCTAGCGTTTCTGTATACATCTATCTATTATATAAAAAAATCTAGGGTTGAGACGTGATCATCTCGGAGTGACACTTTCAAGTCTCACGAGACTACTTGCACGTCACGCCCTACTTACAAACAATTTTTCAGAGACACTTTAACGTCCTGCAAGACAAAGAAGTGAGACAAAAAGGACAACTGCTGTACAGGCGTTTTAAATGATTGATGCGCGGCGTGACAAGCAGATCACGCAGCACAGCAGCAGCAGCTGCAAGCTAGCAGCTGATCCGTCTGCATCTCCTTAGTGTGCGTTAAGCCCCCCACCCTTGACACGAAGTGAAGTGTGCTCCCCAATGGGGGGGATTTGGGGTGTGGGCGAGCGAAGCGAGTAGGGGGCAAATCCCTCTAGTATTCCTTAAGAAACATCATTACTGTTCATACTGCTGACTCATGACTGTGCTGCAACTCACAGCTCTAATCACATCATAAAATTCGCCGATGACACGACTGTGGTGGGTCTCATCAGCAACAACAATGAGTCAGCATACAGAGAGGAGGTGCAGCGGTTAGCGGACTGGTGTAAAGCCAATAACCTGTCTCTGAATGTGGACAAAAATAAAGGAGATGTTTGTTGACTTTAGGAAGACTAAGAGTGAATATCTGCCACTGAACATTGATGGCTCAACTGTGGAGGTCGTCAATAGCACCAAATTCCTGGGTGTCTACCTGGCAGAGAACCTCACCTGGTCCCACAACACCAGCTCTTTAGCCAAGAAAGCCCAGCAGCGGCTCTACTTCCTGCGTAGGCTGAGGAAAGCCCATCTTCCACCAGCTACTCTAACAACATTCTACAGAGGAACCATAGACAGCACCCTGAGCAACTGCATCACTGTCTGGTTTGGAAAGTCAGGGATCACAAAGCCCTACAACAGATAGTGAAGACAGCTGAGAAGATCATCGGTGTCTCTCTTCCCTCCATCATGGACATTTACACCACACGCTGCATCCGCAAAGCCACCAGCATTGTGAATGATCCAACACACCCTTCACATTCACTGTTTACACTCCTGCCATTGAGAAAAAGGTACAGAAGCATTTGGGCCGTCACCTCCAACCAGAATGTGTAATAGTTTCAAGCAGTCAGACTCCTGAACACTCATGGACCGGACTGATATCTGATATATTTGTTCTGTTCTGCAGTGTTGCACACGGTTGTACATCTGACTCACATGCACCTTGTTATATATTATATGTCTTTATGTTCATGTGTCATGGATTCTTCGTTGTCCTGTGTTTTATACAGTAGCGTAGCGTGGGTGTCAGCCGCCTGGGGCGGAGGAAAATTCCGTTGCCCCCCTTATTTAGGTATGGTTCAAATTTTTACAAGATATTATTATTATATATTGTGAAATTTTGCCGCCCCCTAAAAGTGCCGCCCCGGAGCGGGCCGCCCCTGCCGACCCCACTACGCTACGCCACTGGTTTTATGTAGCAGCATGGTCCCTAGGTGGAACGTTTTTTTTCGTTTCACTGTATGCTGTACTACTGTATATGGATGAAATGACAATAAATACTCTTGAATCTTGAATCATTCATCTGGAATTTGAAATGGCCACTCATTCAAAAGGCGAGCCTACAGAAGTCTAAAGCAGGAGGTGGCATGGCACTACCTAACTTTCAATTTTAGTACTGGGCTTCAAATGAACTGATAGTAAAATTCCAGTCCTGGTTTCTACTTCAGCATTCATAACTGAAAGGTTTCTTCAGGCTCCAACAATAAGAAATGTACTTAACAAGGACACCTTCAGAGCACTCCAACCACCTTACATTGTAATCATGGGTGTGCTAACAATCCTTTGTTAGACAATACCTTTAGAGTGTATGAATATACAAATCTATATATAAAAAATCCCTATCTGCGTCCAGGTGTCCGTTGTGTGGGTGTCTTCTGGTGAAGTGCGCATGCGTGGGCATGATGCGATGCGCGATATTACTGTCAGAGAAAGTTAGAGGCATTTATACGGAAATACAGGCCAGTATTAACTGCGAGAGGAAATTAAAGGTACACAATACAGTGACGCAGATTACAGCCACATACAAGCCAGTATTACTGTCAGAGGAGATTAAAGGCATATTACCGACAGCGCACGCCCTGTATTACCCGCCAAGAGAAAATTAAAGGTATATTACGGACGTACAAGCCAGCGGACGTACAAGATGGTATCCTTCAATAAGGGCGCGCACAAAAAGGCGAGCCCTCAAAAGGGCGACCTCAATTGGGTGCAGCGAATAAAGGGCGCGTAAATAAAGATCTGCACCTTTGTTGCTCTTCACATATTCCAGAGCCATTTGAACTAAATTATCTACGAACGCCTTTATTCGCCGCGCTCAATTGAGGTCGCCCTTTTGAAGCTCGCCTTTTTGTGCACACCCCTTATTGAATAGAGCCGTACAAGACAGTATTACTGTCACAGAAAATTAAAGACACACAATACACGGCGGCAGCCCACGAAGAACGGTCAGCTCAGCAAGTAAACATCAACAAAAGAAAGGCTGAAAGAAAGAAAAATACGACCAACAAAAAGAATGAGGTCAAAGTCCCTTGCCATTTAATATAGACTGTTCCTACTAATGTTTTATGCACTACTGTTCTAGCGCCTGTTATTGTAACGGGCTAAATGACTAGTCTAATATAAATAGGTCCGTACATAGAACATTAGATTATCCTTAATTAGGTTACATTGAGAGATCCCTGAGACTTCATCCAAAAGTCAGGGACTACCTTGGTGGGACAGTAAACTTGAATTAAATTATTCTAATTAGATCAGTTAGGCAAAAGACAGTATAACTAAAAAGCTTAACAGACTAAAAATTTCAGATGTTCTGCTGCAATCTGCACAATTAAATACTGGAAATGTGTGGCTTTTAATGGGAAACAAATCCTGTTCTAAATCTTCCTTCTATGCTCTGCTTTGTGCTCCATTCAATAGCAGCTATGTCACACACGTGCGCATGGGAGGCAGCTAAAGGGCTCAGAAGAAGGTCATTCCCGGTCAGACCAGGGGGTGGCAGAGTGCACTAATCCTTTCTCTTATCTCCCCGCAGACCAAATGCGGGAAATGCCGTCTGGCTCTCAGGAAGTCATTTCTGGTTCCACCCCAGAAGAACCCACCTCCTAATGACGTAATTTCCACATCCTAAGGAGTCGCAGCCCGATGACCTCATTTCTGGATCCGGTCCCAATATCCCTCCTCTTCCTGCTTTTTCAACTGTATATCCGCCATGTTTCCTAACCTTCTCTGTTCTGTTGTGGACTCTTGTCTGTAAAGACCTTTGCAGCTACCTTTTTCCTACAATCAGCAACCAGTTCTCAATTATACGGGAGGCTGCCCCAAACCTCTTTATTGATTATTACCACAACTACACTATATGGCCAAAAGTAGCCTACTGGGACGCCTACCTTTACACACACATGAACTTTAATGCCATCCCCTTCTTCATACATAGGCTTTAACTCTTTGAGGGCTGAATATTTTTTCCAAAAAATTCAGTTTTTCTGAAAAGCACCCAATGCACTGGTTTTCACACATAAATCATCTGTTGCTACATGCTGTGGCTGCTGCTGGTGCCAGTTCAGCATCTCTAGCAGCATGAATCTCGATGGCCATCAGGAATGCACGGCAGGCCGGCTACCCCTCTGTCTTCACATAGCAGGTGGATGACAGTGACAGTCGCAATGTGACACAATGTGGTTTGTACCTCTTGTCATCACAAGTGGTGGTCCTCCTAGGTGAATGCTGCTGTAAGCATATCCGCTACACGAACGTGTTCAGCACCACAATTACTGGGGACCGAGAGGCTGATCCTGGTACCTCACTTTCGTTTTCCATCTCCAGATCACTTGCATCAAACTCAGAGTCTGAAAAGTCAGAGTCTGATTCAGCAATAATACGTAAAATATCCATGGAGTATTTTGCTTTGCACATTTGTTTTAGTCTGTTGCTGCCATTTTAGAGGTTGTTTGCTCTTCACTGCTCATGCACAAGGTCAAATCAACAAAGATACATACCTTTCCTTCAAGCAAAGAAGAGTAGAACTAAACCATAAGGGTGAGTTTTGTTGCAGTTTACAGTCGATTACACATTCATCCATCCATCCATTTTCCAACCCGCTGAATCCGAACACAGGGGTCTGCTGGAGCCAATCCCAGCCAACACAGGGCACAAGGCAGGAACCAATCCCCGGGCAGGGTGCCAACCCACCGCAGGACACACACAAACACATCCACACACCAAGGCCAATTTAGAATCGCCAATCCACCTAACCTGCATGTCTTTGAACTGTGGGAGGAAACCGGAGCGCCCGGAGGTAACCCACGCAGACACGGGAGAGAACATGCAAACTCCACGCAGGGAGGACCCGGGAAGCGAACCCAGGTCCCCAGGTCTCCCAACTGCGAGGCAGCAGCGCTACCCACTGCGCCACCGTGCCGCCCCGATTACCATCCTCTACCCCTAAATTTCGACAAAAGTCAACATCAGCCCTGAAAGTAGTTAATATGGCGCTGGCCCACCCTTTGCAGCTCTAACAGCTTCAACTCTTCTGGGAAAGCTTTCCACAAGGTGTAGGATGAGTGTGTTTAGGGGAATTTGTGACCAGGAGAGCATTTGTGAGGTCCGGCACTGATGTTGGATGAGAAGGCCTGGCTCGCTCACAGTCTCCGCTCGAATTCATCCCAAAGGTGTTTTGTCGGGTTGAGGTCAGGGCTCTAAGCAGGCCACTCAAGTTCCTCGCTCCTCCATTTCTTTATAGACCTTGCTTTGTGCACTGGTGTGTGCCCAGTCATGTTGCCATCCACCAAACTGGTCCCACAAAGTTGGGAGTATGAAATTGTCCAAAATGGCTTTGTATGCTGAAACATTAAGAGTTCCTGTCACTGGAACTAAGGGGCCAAGACCAACCCCACACCATAATCCCACCCTCCACCAGACTTTACACAATACAGTCAGGCGAATCCTGTTCTCCTGGCCAGACTTGTCCATCGGATTGCGTGATTCATCACTCCAGAGGAGATGTCTGCACTGCTCTCGAGTCCAGTGGCGGGCGGTGGGCTTTACACCTGTGCTTCCGATGCTTTGCATTGCACTTGGTGATGTCAGGCTTGGCTGCAGCTGCTCGGTCATGGAGACCCATCCCATGAAGCTCTCTTTCTACACTGCACTGTTCTTGAGCTTCTGGAGGTCTGTAGCTATTGACTCTGCAGAAAGTTGGTGACTTCTGCACACCTCAGCATGCGCTGTCCCCACTCTGTGATTTCACGTGGCCTACCACTTCATGGCCGAGTTGCTGTTGTTTCCCAATTGCTTCCACTTTGTTATAATATAGGGTGTCCCACTCGGGAGTACAACTTTAAAAATGTGAATTACTCTGCAACGCGTACATGTAACATCATGAAACAAGGTTCAAAATATTCCTTATTTAATGAAGAATTGATTCTGTGTCATAAAGAGGCGGGCACTATAGCGGGCACTGCTACGGGGCAACAGGACGGGGCAACATGCCATACCTCTCATGCTAGTATGGAAGAGATCTGATCGTTTTTTGGAGACAGGGTGATCTCGAAAGGTTTGTGGCCACCTCGATCGCCCGATTTAACTCCCCCAGATTTTTTCCTATGGGGATATTTAAAGGGCAAGGTTTATGCAAGCAAACCCAGGACCATCGAACAACTGAAAGCAAACATCGAGCGTGAAATTGTTTCCATCGACAGTGACATGTTGCAGAGGACATTCTCAAATATGGAGCGTCGCGTTTCCTTGTGCGCGGACGTTGGGGGAGGACATTTTCAGCACCTTTTGTAATGTGGACTTGTTTTCCACTAAATACAGGTATGCTCAGTTTTTAAAGCTTGCCTTTTACGTTCACGCGTTCACGAGTAATTCGCATTTTTAAAGTTGTACTCCCGAGTGGGACACCCTGTACCACTAAAAAGTTGACCGAGGAATATTTAGTCACGAGGAAATTTCACAAATGGACTTATTGCACAGGTGGCATCCTATCACGGGTACCAGGCTTGAATTCATGGAGCTCCTGAGAGCGACCCGTTCTGTCACAAATGTTTGTAGAAGCCAACAGTCTGCATGCCGAGGGGCTCGAGTTTATACACCTGTGGGCATGGAAGTGATTGGAACACCGGAATTCAGGGTCCCAATACTTTTGGCAATATAGTGTATCATAAATTTACCAGCAATCCACTCATCCACCAAGTACTTCAAAATCTATAAAGAAGGCAGGGCACATTTCAAGGTTCAACAAGCTGAAATTTGATATCAACACCAGTCACTAATATTACTAAGCCCTGCACCACAATTAAAAAAAATCCAGAAATGTTCAAATATTCTTTCTTTTTAAAAAACATTGGGTTTGTCATTCTGTCTGAGTCTGAGGCATTTGTGATCCACCACCGTGTTGTATTTAAGCTCAAACGAGGCCAACTTCAAAACAACCTCACAGGGACTCCAAACTACTAATAAATATTTAAATACATAATTATATTTACTGGACAATATTATTACTTTACAAAAACAGCAAGACGCATCAGCATAAAGAAGAAATGGAATAATCAGAACTCAGAAGCAGCCCCTCAAAATGATTAAATTAAAGTGATTTAAAATAATTATTGCAAATGACACATGGGGTCGGCAGGCATCCCGGCCAGGAGAGGGGATGGAGCCAGACCTAGAAGAGATGGCCAGAAGGGAATGAACGGACAACCCATCGGTTATAAAAGACATTGCAGGGATACGTTACACTCCCAGGATGCCAGACAGCAGCTGGCCCTGGATGGCGGTTCCCAGTGCGGAACCAGTAGAGCATGCTGGGAAATGTAGTCCGGCAACACAGCCCTGCTAGGGACTGTGGGTGCCACAAGGGGGCGTTGCAGGGAGATGCACTCCCTAATAAATGGGAATTCCATATGACTTCCATTGGGCAGTGGCCCTGGCACCAGAAGTACTCCCAAGTCCTTAATAAAAGAGACTGAGAGCTGGGAGGATGTGGAGCAACACTCGAGCGGAGGAGTGCAGTGCGGTGGTGAGAAAAATTGTGAGGAGAGAGTATTATTATTATCTAGAGCAGTGGTTCTCAACCTGTGGGGCGGCCCCTCCTGGGGGGGGGGGGGCACAAAGTAACAAAAATGGGGGGCGCGAAGATGTGAAAAAAAGAAAACAAGAATCGAAAATATGAAAAATACATCTGTTGAAACCAAAACAAATTAACTTAAACTACATTCTGATACTAGAAAAATAAATATAGAGTTAGATAAATGTTGATAAAAGTTAAGTCGGTATAATAAAATATGCATCTATGATATATCATTAATTAAAAAGAACAAATTGGTATTAGTGGGCTCCTTTCAAAAAAACGTTAGGGGGGGCACGATTAAAACTGTTATGAAAACTCGGGTTGCAAATACTTAAAGGATGAGATCCGCTGATCTAGAGCAATAAAATACATTACGACAAATGTTTCTGATGCGCCATCTGTTGGAATGACAAATGCAGTGCTTGTATCTCTATTACATACCATTGCGAGGGTACTTCCGGAGGAATGTGGAACAGAAAATGTCCAGACATAGCCAGAATTAAACACTTAATTCAAAGACGTCATGCATTTGTGCCCTGCAGAGCTCCACGCTATACAGGAAAGTTGTGACCTGCACGCAAATGATGAAAACTACACGTTTGTCATTTTGTGATAATCATCTGTATTTGAGTCAGACATCCATACCACAACCCTAATCTTAAACATGTATAACCAGGCGTATCGCCCTAACAACCACTGTAGTCTGATAAATGTCACTACCAGCATGCAGAAAGGGGCGGGTCACCTGTGGGTTGGGGGCGGGGTTAAATGTTTAACTATACCAATGTTTAACCACGCCCCATTCTGCAAACTGCAATGGGGTACTTGAGGCCTGGATTTTTTAAAAGTAGTACTAATGTTTATGATACACCATCTGTTGGAATGACAAATGCAATACACTTGTCTTTGTTATACGCCATTTTGTATTGGATTTCTAATGATGCATTTTACTATAACAAATGTTTGTGATGTACCATCTGTTGGCATGACAAATGCAATGCATTTTATTACAGTATGCATTGCAAAATACATTTCAATAGATGGTGCATTGCAAGCAGTAACATTAACATCTATGTTGATTATTTAGATTTCATGCCATCTTAGATGGGTAGCACAGCTAGTTAATTACATTTATATAGCACTTTTCTAACCTACTCAAATAGCTTTGCATAGACCTTAGGGAGCCACTTCCACTACCACCATCAATATACATCATCCACCTGGATGATGTAAAAGCAGCCATTCTTGCACCAGTATGCTCACCACACATTAGAAATTAGGTGGTGAAGTGGTGAGGAAATAGTGAGCCGAGAGACCTACAAATAGTTATCCACTAAGGTCTTCAACCAATCTGATGTAGATACCATCTATCTATCTATCTATTATACAGTGCCTTTCCTATCTATCTATCTATCTATCTATCTATCTATCTATCTATCTATCTATCTATCTATCTATCTATCTATCTATCTATCTATCTATCTATCATATAGTGCCTTTCACATCTATCTATCTATCTATCTATCTATCTATCTATCTATCTATCTATCTATCTATCTATCTATCTATCATATAGTGCCTTTCACATCTATCTATCTATCAATCATATGGTGCCTTTCATATCTATCTATCTATCTATTATACAGTGCCTTTCCTATCTATCAATCATATAGTGCCTTTCACATCTATCTATCTATCCAATCAATCATATGGTGCCTTTCATATCTATCTATCTATCTATCTATCTATCTATCTATCTATCTATCTATCTATCTATCTATCTATCTATTATACAGTGCCTTTCTTATCTATCTATCTATCAATCATATAGTGCCTTTCACGTCTATCTATCTATCAATCAATCATATGGTGCCTTTCATATCTATCTATCTTATAGTGCCTTTCACATGTATCTATCTATCTATCTATCTATCTATCTATCTATCTATCTATCTATCTATCTATCTATCTATCTATCTATCTATCTATCTATCTATTTCATTTTAATTTAATTTTGTTTCTTTGTTATGATGAAACAAGCAACTGCAGAATTTCCTCCGCCTGAATATTCACATGGCAATACTGTACACTTTATCTGACTCGAGTGACATGCTATCGGTGTGAACCTCATAAACCAGAAATAAAATTTGTGTAATCAGGGTGGGTGAAGAGATGCATGGCATCTTACTAGCTAAAAAAAATAAAGCAGACAAGGACAGTTTTTTGGTCCGGCTAAGAGAAGCGGCCCGCCTGCTCTCAGACTCCTAAATTCTCCTGTCACGTTTCAGCGACAAACATCGCCATCTAATGGTGCTGCCTTGCTTAAGCACGCAGTGACAAATGGAGCCGAGAAACAAATTTGGTGCCCCGCTCTTGAAGCAAACGATCATCCTCTGTGCACTGAACCGTGGCGAACGCGGAAGTCTCATCTTAATGTGGTGGCGTCACCCTTTGTTATTTTGCATTTGGATAAATATCGCTCTTTTGCTCTTATTAATAACTGTTTTATGAGAACCTTTATCCCGTTGGTTGGTTGTGGTTTCCTCCCAAAGTCCAAAGGCATGCAGGGTCAGGTGGACTGGCGATGCTAAACTGGACCCTGATGCATGTTTGTGATGGTCTCCCACCCTGTCCTGGGATTGTTCCTGCCTTACACCTGATGTTTGATGGATGGGCTCCAGCTTCCCTGCAAATCTGCCCTGGATAAGCAAGTTAAGAACATAGATGGATGGATTTCTCTCATCCTGCAGTATTTTAGTGGTGGGATATCAGTGTAGTCTCCAAATGATCATTATATAGGTGACTGTTATAAACTGTATACTAACTAGACTGGAGTTTTTCCTTAGGGTGTTGTCCACAAGATTTCAAGAAATGGCAGCATTGAAACAGGAGTCAGATGAGCTCATCTGTGTTTTTTATTAATTAAGATGAAGTTACATATTTTAACGTATTCTCTTTTATCAATATTATGACTTACTAGCATAGCCAAGCATTCTCTTTTTAAAACAGGCTTAAGTGCACAATGGTACGTCCATCTGTTTCAATCGCGCCACTCATTTATGAAAGTCTGTTCACCAATTGCATCTTACGTCTCAGTTTCTTTGTGTTTCTTGAGGCTTTTCGTCATTGTACATTCCAGTCCTGTGGTGGACGCCGGACGGACAATGTGATGCCCGGATGCACAGACTTACATGCCACACGGTTCACTATCTTACTCTGGCTGCTTGCCTTTTTTCATCAGACATTGCTGCTTTCTTAATGATACCTGAACTCATCACACTCTGGCAAGGGCACAGATGCCCCGGATGTACAAATGTCTTTATTTACATAGAGACTAGCTGTGCTAAGATGGTTGAAATCTAAACAATCAATATAGACCTCAGTGTTAACGATTGCAATGCATCAACTATTGGAATGTATTTTGTAATACATTTTGTTACTACATGATTTTCGACAGATGGCACACCATAAACACTTGTAGTAATAAAATACATTACTGGAAATGTTTCTGATGTGCCATCTGTTGGAATGACAAATGCAGTGCTTGTATCTATATTACATATCATTGAGAGGGTACTTTCTGCAGCATGTGGAACAGGAAATGTCCAGACAATTTCAGAATTAAACATTTAATTCACAGACATCACACATTTGTGTCCTGCCGAGCTCCAAGCTAGACAGGAAAGTTGTGACCTGCACACATATGATGAACACTATATGTTTGTCATTTCATGACAATCAGCACTATTTGAGTCAGATGTCCAACCCACAACCCTAATCTTAAACATGTGCAACCAGGAGTAGTCTGTAGTCTAATAAATGTCATTACCAGCATGCAGAAAGGGGAGGGTCACCTGTGGATTAGGGGTGGGGTTAAATGTTTAACTATACCAATGCTTAACCACGCCCCATTCTGTAAACTGCAATGGGGGTACTTGAGGCCTGGATTTTTTTAAAAGTAGTACAAATGTTTATGATACACTATCTGTTGGACTGACAAATGCAATACACATGTCTCTGTTATATGCCATTTTGTATCGGATTTCTAAAAGCAGGGTTAATGTTTATGAGGCGTCATCTGTTGGAATGACAAAGGCAATACATATGTGTCTGTTATACACTATTTTGCATAGGATCTGTAAAAGCAGTGTTAATGTTTATGATGCGCCGTCTGTTGGAATGACAAACGCAATACATATGTCTCTGTTATATGCTATTTTTCATAGGATTTGTAAAAGCAGGGTTACTGTTTATGATGTGTCATCTGTTGGAATGACAAAGGCAATACATATGTCTCTGTTATACGCCATTTTGTATAGGATTTCTAAAAGCAGGGTTACTGTTTATGATGTGTCATCTGTTGGAATGACAAAGGCAATACATATGTCTCTGTTATACACTATTTTGAATAGGATCTGTAAAAGCAGTGTTAATGTTTATGATGCACCATCTGTTGGAATGACAAACGCAATACATATGTCTCTGTTATATGCTATTTTGCATAGGATTTGTAAAAGCAGTGTTAATGTTTATTATGCGCCATCTGTTGGAATGACAAAGGCAATACATATGTCTCTGTTATACACTATTTTGCACAGGATCTGTAAAAGCAGTGTTAATATAGCATAACATATGTATCCTTTTGTTAAGATGGATTATTTGGCTGACACTTTTGTCCAAGGTAACTTACAACATTTGAGATACAATTGGTTTAATTTCTTTCTTTTTTTTTTTTTCTTTGCTGTTGGAACACAGGTAGGTGAAGTGACTTGCTGATCGTCACACAGTATCAGTGGTGGGATTTAAACCCACAGCCTCAGGGTTTTAAGTTCAAAGCCTGCTGGAAAAGATGTTGGTGAGGCCAGTAGGGGTCTGAATGTGGATCCCAATGCCCCAAGTGCAGTGACGGGGACACCGTGCTGTAAAAATGTCACCCGTCATTCAAAAGAAATGTTAAACGGAGGGCCTGACTTTCTGTGGTCATTAAAGACCCCTAGGTATCTTTCAAAAAAGGTTAGGGTTTATCCTAAAGTCCTGGGTAAATTGCCCATCATGGCCCCCTAATAATCTCCTGTCATTAATTAGCTAATTATCTCTGTCACCCTTTCGCCAATTAATAACTAAAGTGTGGTGAGCATACTGGCACAATAATGGCTACTGTTGCATCATCCAGGTGGGTGCTGCACATCGGTGGTCATTGAAGATGTTCCCCTCTGTCTATGTAAAGTGCTTTGAATAGTGAGAAAAGCACTATATAAATGTATATACTGTAATTATTATTTTTATTATTACACTGACTACTACAACAAGAATACACAGGGCTGTTATAACGTATGGGCACAATGGGCACTGGCCAGGGACCCCAGGAGCATAGAGGTCCACGATATTTTTATGCTTATGTATTTTTCTATTTTGCTATCAAAACAGGGGCCCCAATGCACTACTTTGCCCGGGGGCCTATGATGCTGTTACAATGTCCCTGAGCATAAAATTGTGACATTTCACTTGATTAAATGAGTTTATATAAAAAGACTCCCCCAAATTTTGCCACCCTAGGCATCTGCTGGCTCTCTGTATTTAATAATATATTATGGGCACAGGGGTCAGGCCATCAATTCAAAAGCATTAAGGACACTTTGAGGTTTTCCGGGGATTATTGGGACTGAAGATATGCAAGTGCAAGATGATCAGTGCTGGAGAAGACAAAAGCAGGTGTGATGGGTGTCCACTGTCATTGTGTGGCTAGGACACCAGTGGGATGGAAGGACCAGGGGAGAAAGAGAGCATCTGTGAGGCGTTACCTCCCCTGGGATACTGGGAGACAACTCTCCTGGTCAGCTGTATCACCACAGGCTCCTCCAGCACAGACTGGGAGTGAGACTTTCATGCGGCCCGGTTGGGGAGTTGAAGAGTCCGGCAAAGGATTTCCATCACACCTGGTTGTGGTTTCAGGTCATGCCAAAGAATTACCAGGGACACTTCCAGGACCTATTTAAAGGGCGATAGAAACTGGTAATCTGGGGGCGAGAATCAGGAGGAAGAAGACGCAGCTTATCAGAGATGGGAAAGGAGGTGGAAAGAAGAAGAAGACGACCTGTTGTGCGTTAAACTGTAATTTGGATCAATGTTGTAATGGTGGGAAGTGAAGTGGAGTGGTTCCCATGAGGAAGAGTCATAAAATCGTGTACTGTGTGGTAAAAGCGTGTGTCTCTGCCTGCCTGTGTCGGGTAAGGGCAGATCTGTGTGCCCCTGGTATCCACAGTGGCATCACACAGGCAAAGAGTCAAAAATGGAGAAGTCAAAACAAAACTAAGGAAACAGAAGTCAATGGGCCGAACAACAAACTACGTGAGTCAAAGATAAAGCAAAATGGAGAACCGGAGTAGCAGTCCTCCCATTCGTAAAGATAACTTCACACGAAGAAAGAAAAGAAATGTTGTGCATCCACCGAAGGATAAGAGAGAGAGGCGCTAAAGGCTTGGCGCAGCTTTTCAGTTGTAACCTTCATTTATATCATCTTAGCGTAACCCGTCTCCACTGCACATGCCTACTGCTGCGCGCTGGCTTTGACATCGGTTAACACTCGGAGCTTCTGCATTGCGATTTGTAATGTGCCATACAAACCGCCAAGGAGGAGCAATGCCAGCACAATGGATTCCTTTATTTCTCGATGTTTTATTTATTTCTTTTTTTTATTAACAGGCTGAACTGAAATGTTAAAACAGAGAACACAAAAAGAAATGAACAGGCGTATGTGTGTGTGTGTGTGTGTGTGGCCTGTGGTGGGCTGGCGCCCTGCCCGGGGTTTGTTTCCTGCCTTGCGCCCTGTGTTGGCTGGGATTGGCTCCAGCATACCCCCTGTAACCCTGTGTTAGGATATAGCGGGTTGGATAATGGATAGATAACATACCTGAAATGTTAAAGCTGAGGGAACATATGTTTAAAGTGCTGCAGTTCCTCCTATTCACGACAAAACATGTAGAAAAGCCATTGAACGCTCACATTAACACGTAACCCAAATTAATAGGAAAACTTTCAAAACTGTTCGCTACGCTGACGACACTGCTATCGTGGGCTGCATCAGGAGTGGGCAGGAGGAGGAGTATAGGACTTTGTTAAATGGTGTGGCTCAAACCACCTACACCTGAACACCAGCAAAACCAAGGAGCTGGTGGTGGATTTTAGGAGGCCCAGGCCCCTCGTGGACCCCGTGATCATCACAGGTGACTGTGTGCAGATGGTTCAGACCTATAAATACCTGGGAGTGCAGCTGGATGATAAATTGGACTGGACTGCCAATACTGATGCTCTGTGTAAGAGAGGACAGAGCCGACTATACTTCCTTAGAAGGATGGTGTCCTTCAACATCTGCAATAAGATGCTGCAGATGTTGTACTAGACGGTTGTGGCGAGCGCCCTCTTCTACGCGGTGGTGTGCTGGGGAGGCAGCATAAAGAAGAGGGACGCCTCACGCCTGGACAAACTGGTGAGAAAGGCAGGCTCTATTGTAGGCACAGAGCTGGACAGTTTGACATCCGTGGCAGAGCGACGGGCGCTGAGCAGACTCCTGTCAATCATGGAGAATCCACTGCATCCACTGAACAGGATCATCTCCAGACAGAGGAGCAGCTTCAGTGACAGACTGCTGTCACCGTCCTGCTCCATTGACAGACTGAGGAGATCGTTCCTCCCCCTCACTATGGGACTCTTAAGTTCCACCTTTTCTGGGGGGGGGGGGGGGGGGTGCAAACGTTAAAATTATACAAAGTTTTTGTCTGTCTGCATACCTGAATTGTTATCACTCTTTAATTTAATATTGTTTTTTATCAATATGCTGCTGCTGGAGTATGGGGATTAATAAAGTGGGGCGGCACGGTGGCGCAGTGGGTAGCGCTGCTGCCTCGCAGTTGGGAGACCTGGGGACCTGGGTTCGCTTCCCGGGTCCTCCCTGCGTGGAGTTTGCATGTTCTCCCCGTGTCTGCGTGGGTTTCCTCCGGGCGCTCCGGTTTCCTCCCACAGTCCAAAGACTTGCAGGTTAGGTGGATTGGCGATTCTAAATTGGCCCTAGTGTGTGCTTGGTGTGTGGGTATGTTTGTGTGTGTCCTGCGGTGGGTTGGCACCCTGCCCGGGATTGGTTCCTGCCTTGTGCCCTGTGTTGGCTGGGATTGGCTCCAGCAGACCCCCGTGACCCTGTGTTCGGATTCAGCGGGTTGGAAAATGGATGGATGGATGGATGAATTAATAAAGTTTCTATCTATCTAACTATCTATCTATCTTGCCTACTATGACAAAATTAATATCTATATGTATTATATAGTACCTTTCACATCTATAAATGAATTATATAGTGCCTTTCATATCTATCTATCTATCTATCTATCTATCTATCTATCTATCTATCTATCTATCTATCTATCTATCTATCTATCTATCCTGCCTATTATGCTAAAATATCTATCTATGTGATCCTGCCGACTATACTAAAATTCCTATCTATCTGTCTATCTAACTATCTATCTATCTACAAAGATAATAATAATAATAATAATGTTTTATTTATGTAGCGCCTTTCATACACTCACAGACATTTTACAATTCAATAAACACATTAAGAAGACAGTAGAAATTACATACAAGAAAATGAAGAATACTCATTAAAAGATGTGTTTTTAACAGGAGTTTATAATGAGTAATACAGTAGATTTTCCCTCACAAAGGCTGAGAGGAAGAGCATTCCAAATTTTAGCGGCTATCACACTGAAAGCTCTGCCACCCTTAGTTACTAACCTGTATTTAGGTATCATATTACTATTACTGCCACGTACAAAATATTTCACTCAAGCGTTTTAAAATAATTGAATGAGCTCTACTATACAGAGAATAGCAACGTGCTTTCCTCCTCTTACAGTAACGAACACCAGGAGAGGCTCACACTGACGACATAACATTAACACAATAAACGGAGTTGGGAAAGACAACAGGAAGACATGCTGCGTAATGAATGATATCAGGATTTGGTGAAGCTCTAAATAATTAAACGCAGTATTTTAGACACCTGTTACATTAGCGAATTATTACATTTTACAACAAAATAAATATAAAGGCTATCAGGCCGAGAGTGCGACTGAACTCACCGTACCCAATAACCCTTTGTATAACTCCGGCTCTGTCAGGCAGCATGTTATTGGCTTTTAGAAAAAGGCGTGCAGCTGTGCCTGTCTCATTAGTGAATCGCAGGTGGTCGAAGGTGGGCTCCTGTAAACCCAGTCACCTAACGTGACATTCCCAGTGCCTCGCTCCACCAAGTCCACGTCTCGCCCACTCATAATGGTTTGATTATTGTCTGTAGTTTTAAGTGTAGGCTCGTGTGTGCATGAGAGCTGACAACCAATGAATGCTCATCCAAAAGTTCAATGTGACAAAGAACGAGGACCACGCGGGTGTTTTGGACCTTGAAAACTGGAGGGAGCCTCATCTGTCTGATGTCTCATGTTTTACATTCTACAACAAAATCAATAAAAAGGAAACCGGGCCGAGGGTGTGGCTGAACCTCACCGTACCCAATAACCCTTTGTACAACTCCGGCTCTGTCAGGCAGCATGTTATTGGCTTTTAGAAAAAGGCGTGCAGCTGTGCCTGTTATATTAGCAAATTGCAGGCGGTCGACGGTGGGCTCCCATCAAGGAGGTCACCTGATGTGACATTCCCAGCGACTCACTCCACCGAATCCACATCTCGCCCCCTCATAAAGATTTGATTTTGTCTTGTCAGGCAAATCAGACATATCCCACAACTAGAAGTGGCGTAATGTAATACTGGCTCTAGCCTCACCACTACCGAGATGAAGGAAGAAAAGCAGAGCTCAATCCCAAGGAGAGCACGCACACTCCATCTAGCAATTCAGAAGGCCAGGAATTGAACCCGGTGACCTAAATGCTGCCCTGTCCTCCTGTTTCATTACACATTTGCAGTATCATATCCTGTTCACTCAAAGATCACAAGTCCATAACATAACCCAACCGCCTCAAACCAACTTCAACTAATGGATGGTCGCTGAGGGTCAAAACCTGACTTGGAAGGAGAAGCCCATCTCTGTACATCTGCTCCAAGTTTGGATGAGTAGGAACATCGGGAACTATTTGAGACAAGCTGTTTGCTTGATCTTTAACACCAAAAGAAGAAGACACTTAAAGTATGACATGAAGTTACTGTGCACATTTCAGGTTAAAATTCTTGTTCAGAAACATCGTAGCACGCATAGCATCATACAAACTCACCCGAACTTGCAGTCTGATGCACGCGTCCATTCATTTTTATATTACTGCCACATAATGGCTTTCTTTTCAAGTATATCTCACTACATCTATAATGGTAAAACTGATAAACTGAAAGGCCATATATAATACATAGATATGAAAGGCACAATATAATTAAGAGAAATAGAAAGATACTAGATAACTAATAGAGACAGAGGTAGGAAAGGCAGTGTATAATCCATCCTAATAAATGGATAAGTGTCTGTGTGTCTCTCTGTGTGCTAATCCAGTTGCTATATCTCTGTCTTTCCAGCAGATGGCACATCACAAACATTGACACTGCTTTTATGAATGCTATACCAAATAGCATATAACAGAGACATATGCATTTCCTTTGTCATTCCAACAGATGGTGTATGAAAATTATTTTAGTGATAAAATGCATTGTAATTTTCATTTCAACATATGGCAGTTTGCAATCATTAACTCTGCTTCTATGAAGTCCACACCAAATGGCATATGATAGAGACATATGCATGTCTTTTATCATTCCAACATATGGCACATCACAAACATTAACACTGCTTCTATACCAAATAGGATATAATGCATATAACAGAGACATATGCATTGCCTTTGTCATTCCAACAAATGATGCATCACAAAATTAAACACTACTTTTTCTAATCCCATACCAAATGGCATATAACAGAGACATATGCATTGCCTTGGTCATTCCAACAAATGATGCATCACAAAATTAACACTACTTTTTCTAATCCCATACTAAATGGCATATAACAGAAACATATGTATTGCCTTTGTCATTCCAACAGATGCCGCATCACAAAAATTAACACTGCTTTTACTAATTCCATACCAAATGGCATAGATCATAGTCATATGCATTGCGTTTTTCATTCCAGCAGATGGTGCATTGCAAACATTAACACTGCCTTTATGAATGTCATACCAAATGGCATATAACAGAGACATATGCATTGTGTTGCTTATTCCAACAGATGGTGCATAACAAGCACTTTTAGTAATAAAATGCAATACATCTTTCATTCCAAAGAGGAGCATTATAATCATTAACACTGCTTTTACGAAGCCCATAGCCAATGTCATAAAAGAGAGACCTATGCATTGTATGTTCAGGTACATGTTGTTTAGTTAGGTTTCAATCTATCTTAAACAGCTAGCACAACTAGTTAAGAAATAAATATGTGAGAGGAACTATAAAATTATGAGACAGAAGATTAAAGATACAATATAATTAATACTGATAAAACATAGATGAAAGATACTATGTCATTAATAGAAGACAATATGAAAAGCGCTGCAGAATTAAGAGACGGAGACAGGCACCTGAAAGGTTCTATATAATTAATAGAAACCGAGGTATGAAAGGCACTATATGACCAAGAGATAGAAATAGGCTCAAGACAGGTAATATATAATTAATAGAGACATCGGTATGAAAGGCACTATAAAATTAAGAGACAGAGACAGACTCATGACTGGTACAATATAATTAATAAAGGCATAGGTATGAAAGACACTATATGGTCAAGAGATAGAAATAGGCTCAAGACAGGTAATATATAATTAATAAAGACAGGGGTATGAACCAGGCAAGTTGGGAAGGAACTTACTTATGTGTGTTTGGCTGTTGTTGTTTATTATTATTATTATTATTATTATAAATATAATCTAAATATTATTTAAATACAGTTTTTTCTTCTCTTGAGCTTCTATAAAGTTTTAATTCCCCCTTGGGTAAAACTAAAGTATATCTAGCTAATCTTATGAAATATGCTATATAATTAATAGAGAGATAAACACGTATACTATGCATCTACTATGCAATTAAGGGGAGTAGAGGTATGAGAGGCATTACACATTGTGACAGATTGAGGTCGCTGTCGTCCTCTTGAACTCTCTGATTCGACTCCAGACACCAGGTAAAAGTCCAAATATTACTTTTATTTAGACAATAACATGCACAAAGCACCCTCCACTCCACAATACTCATAAATCAATAAACACACTAATCAATACTATAATCAATCCTCCACACTCCCAGACACTTCACCACCTTTCCTCCCAGCTCAGCTCAGTGTACTGGTTTCCCAGAGTCCTTTATATAGACCATGACCCGGAAGTGTTTCTCCCTTCTGTCCATGTGATCATGAACACTTCCGGGTCAGATAAAAAACTCTTTTCTTCAACCCGGAAGCACGTCGTTTCCTCTTGTCATGTGATCATGACGCACCTCCGGGTTATAGGGCAAGTAAGAGTCCGGCAGCCTCCCCACAGCAACTCCTCGTGGTCCCCATGGTATCCAGCAGGGCTGTGCATATAAACTACAAAGTCCATGAGGCCCTGCTGGAATTCGGGGAACGTCCACGCTGTTGGGAGAGCTCCACCTAGCGGCCTGGGGGTGATGGCCGGAATATTTAGCCGGCCACACACCACAATATTTACAAAATAAAAGACAGATGGATGAAAGATAATAAATAACTAACAGAGACAGAGGTATGAAAGGCACTATAGAATTAAGAATAGAGATGGCCCCATGACACTTACAATACAAGTAACAGAGACAAAGGTATGAAAGCTAAGAGACAGAGGTAAGCGTCAGATAATTAAAAGATGGAGGTAGATGGATTAAAATCTACTGTATAATAATAGAGATGATGGTGTGAAAGGCACCGTATAATTGATAAAAGCATCAAATACTCTGTAATTGATGGACAGTAAGGCTCTGCATAAACTCTAGGAAGGAACAGGGACCCAGAAACTATTACAAAGACAAACCCCTTAACTTTATAGGATGCACCCACACAAGAGCACCTGAGTTACGGCATTTGCTCATTCAGATGTGCTGGTTTTCATTTGAGCTGCGCACATCAAAGGACAGCAGGGTGTAAGGAGTTCACAGACTCGACGTGACTGTCGGCTGATTCCACTTTTTTCACCCCCTGACCACCCTAGGTGCCATTCTTACAGTCGCCATGGTGCAGGGTCTGCCCGAACAGCTTTGGGTACAGCATGGTAACCTGTAGAGCTGTGGGCAGCGCGCCAGTCCATTCCAGGACAAACTTAATATGCCACCATTCCGAGAGAATCAGTTTTGAATCATTAATCAGCCTAACAAGCACATCTTTGGGATGTGGGAGGAATGCGAGGACTCACAGAAGAGCATCAGCGACAAAGAGAGAAGAAGCCGAGGCAGTTGATTCCATGGTGAGATCATGAACCTCTGCAGCAGACCACTGCTCTCAACTGGATACTCAGTCGTTCATTTATTCGTTCATTCCTTACACACACCTGTCCATTCTCTCCGCACGGAACATTAGGGAGGGGACACCAGTGAATCACAGGATGAGTCACTAAAATCTGTGACAACAACTCAAGTAACCCAAAGTGAAGACCTTAGGAACTGGAGAGAAGATGATGGGAGCTTCTGGCAGATACTCATCAGAGCACAGGGAGAACATGTAAACTCCATACATACAGTAACCGAGCTGCCATAAGAAGCCAAGTCCGGGTAGTTGTGTGACAACAACTATAACCACCAGACCACCATGCTGCCAAAAACTTAGTATCACACATGGACAGTCTAAATCCCCCCAGGTACAGTAACCTGCACCCCCAGCTCCAGAGAGATTGCTCAAATAAACAATACAGCCCACCAACCAGAAAGTAGGTATATGTTGTGGACACCAGGGGGTGCTCCAACTTCCCCAAATGCCCAGCACAAACAGGCACGGACTCAAGGTAAAAGCCCAAAGAGTCTTTAATTGGGGAAAACTCTTCTCAAGAAGCATTTCCCACCATCACCACAGCCACACATATGTGCAATAAGCACTGTAGAGCACAATAAACACACTCTTTGTCTTCCTTCTCTTGGTCTCTCACTACCTCCTGCACTCCTCCTCACCAGCTTCATCCACTTTCCACTCGACTCTGACTCAATGATGCGAGGGGTGGCAGTGCTCCTGAACTTCCACACACGCGCTCTGTCAGCACTCCTGGAACGAGGTAGAAACCCCATAATGTAGGAACTTCCCAATCCTGCAGCTCCCCCTGGTGGCTCCCACAGGGACCCAACAGGACTACAATTACCCAGCAGGCCCTGTGGGCACCCATGTGGGAATCTGAGCCTGGGCTTGCTGCCATCTAGTGTCCCAGAGGAGACAAAGCACTAATACAAGCTGTCTCCTCCTGTCTTTCCATCCCAAGGGCGTCCCCAGCCGGGTAAGGACACTGGCGTCCCTCACAATGTATATTTATATTAATATATATATATTTATATTTATATAATATATATATATATATATATGGGCGGCAGCGGTGGCGCAGTGGGTAGCGCTGCTGCCTCGCAGTTGGGAGATCTGGGGACCTGGGTTCGCTTCCCGGGTCCTCCCTGCGTGGAGTTTGCATGTTTCTCCCCGTGTCTGCGTGGGTTTCCTCCGGGCGCGCTCCGGTTTCCTCCCACAGTCCAGAGACATGCAGGTTAGGTGGATTGGCGATTCTAAATTGGCCCTAGTGTGTGCTTGGTGTGTGGGTGTGTTTGTGTGTGTCCTGTCGGTGGGTTGGCACCCTGCCCAGGATTGGTTCCGCTGCCTTGTGCCCTGTGTTGGCTGGGATTGGCTCCAGCAGACCCCCGTGACCCTGTGTTCGGATATCAGCGGGTTGGAAAATGGATGGATGGATGGATATATATATATATATATATATAGTATATATATATATATATATATATATATATACGGTAAGGCAATTTAAATTGGAATATTTTGCAGACATTTGCATACTAAATGAAATAATTATTAAAATGCCATGCAAAATAATAAATAACAGAGAAGCAGCAAAAATGAAAAAGGATGACACATAATGAGCTTCAACGCAAGGATATCTCATTACGAGGAGAGGAGCATCACTTGAAGGTTTTTAATTTTTTGAAGACTTTTCTGTAAGACCCAACTGTTTCTGAGGTGGAAATGGACCCAAAATGGATGGAAGAAACAACATGACTGTCTACCGGTGGCGTAGGGAAAGGTGGGCCCAGCTGGACCAGGCCCACCCTGATTGGCCGTAGGCCCAGCCAATCAGTTCACCATTTATGAACTTTTCCGTTGAATTTTGTAATTGATTGGGTATTTGTTATTTTATGTCTCCTTTGGCTGTGGTGGGCTGGTGCCCTGCCCGGGGATTTGATCCTGCCTTGCACCATGTGTTGGCTGGGATTGGCTCGGCAGACCCCCGTGACCCTGTAGTTAGGATGCAGCGGTTTGGAAAATGACTGACTCCTTTGGTATGATTGTGGTATGTGAAATTGTAATTGTTTACTGAATTTTCAACAAATAAATAAATAAATAAGATGGTGATACAGTGTATGTGTAAGCTGATTGTTAGTCAGTCATTAGGCAGTTAACAGAACCTTAAGTTATTTAATTGAGTATTTTTGTACAACACTATGAATACACGTATTTTTTGGAAAACTGCCCTTACATATCATCCTAAAAACTAGAACACCATTTTTTTTTTACCCATACCCACCTTAAAATCTATTCCTGGCTATGCCTCTGCTGTGAACAGACCCCCAAAATCAGACCACCATACCATTTTATCACAAAGCTGTGCACTCACTGAACAAATTATTAGGGAACGCGGTGGGGGTAACAGGTTACCCTCAATGAAATACCAAAATCCGCAATACGAAGTGTAAATCCTGGAGAAACAAACAAGAGCAGAGGATGCCCTGCAGGTCTGGATGGCAGATCACTTACAAGAGTGGCACTCGAACACAACAGCCATCGGCGAAAGTGGGTGTGCACTGAGCCGCAACAGCAGCGAAATGCATTCCACTTGTTTTAAAAAATGGACTTCAGTTGTGTTTGGAAAGAAAAAGAGAGCCATCCTTATACCAGAGAAGAGAAGAATAAAAAAAGGAAAAAAAGGAGAAAAATCCACACTGACATAGGGAGAACATGCAGCTTCTACATTGAGTTCAGACTGGGAGCTGCAAAGACAGTAGTGCTAAACGCTGTGCCACCAGGCTGAGAAAGACACAAAAAAAAAAAAGGTGGCAATTAACCAGAAGGGTTCATGTTACCACACAAAATCACTCCAGTGCTCTTTTCAATTATGAGTTAATAAATCCTTAGCAGATCGCTGAAAATTGGGAGAATCCTGAAAGGAAAACTTATGAAGTGTCTTTATTTTTAGAGGCACAAATGAATGGCTTCAGCATTAAATAAAATAAAAATGATGGTTTGTAGAAGCAGTGGTCAGTGCTGCAGTCTCACTGATCCTGGGTTCAAATCCCATGTCTGGTTGTTGTTCTCATACAGTCTGCATGTTCTTTCTGTGTCTCTGTGATTCATCCAGCGCCCCCCCCCCCCCCCCCCCCCCCCCCCCCCCCCCCCCCCCCCACCCCCCCCCCCCCCCCCCCCCCACCCCGCCCGCCCCCCCCCCCCACCCCCCCCCCCCCCCCCCCCCCCCCCCCCCCCCCCCCGCCCCCCCCCCCCCCCCCCCCCCCCCACACCTTAGCATTTGTAAAGATGTGCTGATTGGGCTGACTGGTGTGCGTGTGTTTGTGTGTGTGTTAGGCAGCTCTACAGCAGACTGGCACCCGTCTTGTAACAAAGAAACAACCCTTAACTGGAATAAGCATATTTCAGAATGTTAGGTATCATTATTTGCAGGAGAAAGTAGTAACAATAATAATAATAATAAAAATAATGCATCTTATTTATATAGCACATTCCCCAGCTCCAAGCACTTAATGATAGAAAGACTTCCCAGTGGACTGACACCTGCCTTGTGCTACAAAAGTGATGACCCTTAACTGGTATTAAGTACACTTGAGAATGTTAGCTACGCTTATTTGCAGGAGCAAATGTGGCAAAAGAGCTGAGTGATCAGAGCTGCTGCTTTATAGATTCGGGAGTCCTGGGTTCAAATCCCATCTTGATTATATGTTCTCTAAGACTTTTAAGTCCTCCACACACAGGACATTTCTAAGGATGTGCAGGTTAGGCTAACTGGTGTGGTGACGTGTGTAACAGTTGGCCCTGCAGTGACTGGCACCTGCCTTGTGCTAAAAATGCCACCCTTAACAGGATTTTAAAATGCTAGGTAAATAATAATAATAATAATACATTCTTATTTGGCTGATGCCTTTATTCAGGGCAACAATAATAATAATAATATGTGTTTTCCAATTGGAGCTTTGGCAGGTGACATGTCACACACACATTATATATAATCATTTACTTGGAACATGTCCCATGCTTATAATAATAATAATACTAAGAATAATAATTAGGTGACTTACGCCATTTGAGACCCAGTTTGCTCCGTTTCTTTTGTTTTTCCAATTGGAGCTTTGGCAGGTGACATGTCCACACACACACACACATATTATATATATATATCCATCCATCCATTTTCCAACCCGGTGAATCCAAACACAGGGTCACGGGGGTCTGCTGGAGCCAATCCCAGCCAACACAGGGCACAAGGCATGGAAACAATCCTGGGCAGGGTGCCAACCCACCGCAGTATATATATATATATATATATATATATATATATATATATATATATATATATATATAATCATTTATTTGGAACATGCCCCATGTTTATAATAATAATAATAATAATACTAAGAATAATAAATAGGTGACATACGCCATTTGAGACCCAGTTTGCTCTGTTTCTTTTGTTTTTCCAATTGGAGCTTTGGCAGGTGACATGTCACATATATGTATGTATCTATATATATATATATATATATATATATATATATTATATATATATATATATATATATAATTTATTTGGAACATGCCCCATGCTTATTATTATTATTATTATTATATTAATAAGGCGACTTACATCATTTGAGACCCAGTTTGTTCTGTTTCTTTTGTTTTTCCATTTGGAGCTTCAGCAGGTGACATGTCACATGTATCTATATCTATCTATCTATCTATAATTTATTTGGAACATGTCCCATGCTTATAATAATAATTATTTTTATTATAAGGCGACTTATATCATTTGAGACCCAGTTTGTTCTGTTTCTTTTATTTTTCCAATTGGAGCTTCAGCAGGTGACATGTCACATGTATCTATATATGTATATTATTTATTTGTAACATGCCCCATGCTTATAAAAATAATAATAAAAATCATTATAAATTAAATTTTTATTGGGCCTTTCTCATACTCAGAAGTGCTTTAATGATAAAAAGCCTCATCCGGCGCTGATTCCTGCCTTGCATTACCGCTGCTTTGACAGGCTCCAGCCTTCCACGAGCTTCAATTTAAGCGCAGAGAGCGTGATTATTCAATCGAGTGAAAATGTTATCTTATATAAAACTGGAAGAAGATGATGAAAGATTTTCTCGAATTGTTTCGAACTGAATTAGATGGAAGAGCAATTTACACCGAATAAGTAGCTCGCGATGAGCGACCACAGCCATCCAAGAAGACATGGAATGTAAAACTGACCATTCCGAAGTGGCCAATGGAGCAGTTCAGTGAAACGTGGCCGCGTTCTTGTTTTACTGCACCATTACATGCTAGACGCGATTTTTTTTTAGTCATTTTTAAATGTTTCGGTCAAAAACGGGAGTCTCAATTTTACAGTCATACGTACACACACACGCACACATAGATAGATAGATAGATAGATAGATAGATAGATAGATAGATAGATAGATAGATAGATAGATAGATAGATAGATAGAATTTAAAAACGTTTTTTGGCAGTGTGCCCATAGTAATAAAACAGATTCAGTCTAACTGAAAATCCCAACCAGACAAAAAAGCAAAAAGGCGTGGAAGACGACCAGAACTGCTACCTCGAACTAACTGCAATAATCGCAGTCTTTATTTAGCCCGGGTGCTATAGCGGAAAGCGCGGCGGCGCGTGCCCGCCAGACGTGCCCGCGCAGCAGAGGCCAGCCGCGCCACCAGCACCTTGTCCCAGCTATGCTAATAAACGAGCTGTTAGCAGCAGCAGCAAATTGCGTACAAATCCACTGGCAATTAGGAGAACTCGCAGCTGCTCGGCATTTACATAATTCAGTAACACAATCGGGCTGGTTACATCAGGCGGCCGGTAAAAAGCTTCGTGTACGTGTACGTGTGAGTGTGAGACTTGGCTCGTAAATCTAATCACAATGCCATTTCACCCAAAAAGTTAACGGAATCGTGAATACAGAATGCAGGTTATGCGTATATGTTAGAACCAAAACTGTGTGTAAACCATCGCAACACATCAGCAGCAACAACAACTGCATAAGGACATGCAACCCCCTCCAAACAACCCACCACCCCCCATAAACTCAGGTGGGGGTAAAAATACTTACACGCATATGTCATTGCAAAACTATTGCTGATGTCCACCATATCCACTTGGGGTTGCAGTTTGGGGTTTTCTTTGTGATGAAACATTGCAAATCGAAATGCTGCATGTTCGTGGGAATCGGAGGGAAATAAACCCCCTGGAAAAAAAATAATAAATATGAATAAATAATAGAAAAGGTTAGGTGCGTTAATGTGTATCGCTCTAGAAAACCAACAGCTGGACCCGAAACCGAGAAACAAAGGGAAGTATTCAGAATATCGGATAAGACAAAGTATTCTTCGACACACTGTATTTTATTGTAAATAGGTACATGTTGAAAGAAATAAAAATGAACTTTATTGTATCTTTTTGTATATCTTTCACATGCAGCAACCGGGCGCTCAATCGGAGCGGAGCATAACAGGTGATCGCTGAAAAAGACAAGACGGTTCGTTTCGGCAATGCGCTCCCGTAAAAGATCGCGAATTCGGGAAAGCGCTTTAGATGTGTTCTTTAAAATTGTTACGAAAAGAAAATAATTCATAGATATGAATCTCTTTGTTGGGTCAGGTGTTATTCAACCCATCGTAACACTCCACTCGAGTCCAAATGATGAAGCGAAGAACTAAAGTATCACAATAAAAATAACAGTAAAATAACACATTGGACTTATACATGCATATTCTGTATAAAGACAAGCGCTGGGAAACAATATGCGCACACCCGGCACGGCAACGGCGACAGCAACGACACCGCAAGGCGAAGCGCAAATTCAAAGAGCTCCCCCTTTTTCAGAAGCCTTTTACTCACCTATGTTTATATTACTTTGGAAAATTAAGCCTAAAAACCACCCCCAGAAAGCTGGTGTAGAAGAACGCAAAACTGCGCTGCATATTTCCTTTTGCATTGGCGAAGAAAAAGCTCAATTCCAATCATAGATCTGCCGTTTTTCTCTCTTCGAGTCTCGGTGCACTTACAACGCTGCCTAAACAGCAAATGACAGCAGGATTAACTGAGCTCACTGAAAACCCCTTCACTCTTGGTGGCAGTTAATGCTAATGTCCTCGGCTGCTAAGATCCGCGACTACATTTCCTTTTTTCCATCGTTCCCCAGAGAGTGGAAGCCATAAGAATTAACAATATTTGCAGATCTGTCCCTCAGCGATTGTTTTCACACCAGACGCGCCTCGCCATCTATTGCTTTCGCTGGCATCTCTATTAAACCTCTGTTGCATACGATTTAACTGTTTTATAAGCAGTCCAGGGGTGTATGCAAGAGATAAAAAGACAATAGAAGGAGACTCGACACAATGTGCTTCTCGATCTATGCGTGTCTGCGTGTGCGTGTGTGTCTAATGATTTAGTAGGTATTAGACCACCATGGGCTAATTTGTCACTTTTATCCATTAAACCACCGCTTGAAATCTTCAGCATCCTGTTGAGCCCTTCAGCCGAGAACAGCCGAAGTACGCGTGTAGGAGGCAGCAAGCGGCGCGGAGGAGCCGAAGGAGCTATATGATGAAGGATAGGGAGAGAAATATGTACATACATATATATTATAATATTTATACGATTAACGGAGAAGAGCGGAGGAATACACACTCCGGCTGGCACAATGCAGCGTTGTGAGCTAAGCAGTTAAACCAATGCGTCATTAACTTAAAGCCGTGCACGGCCAAACACCGCAATAGACAAGTGACATTTTCAACAAGTGTTACACGCGCATGAACTTTAATCGCAGCTTGGACACCGCTGTTTAATATTTGGGGGTGGGGGGAACACAGAGCCACATCTATAGAAGATCAAAACGGTTCATTACAAATGTTCTAAATATGAATTCTAAGGCAGTTGATCCAGAAACCTGGGGACAAATTCCAGCCAGAGCACCATCTGGGGGTTTATCTATCTATCTATCTATCTATCTATCTATCTATCTATCTATCTATCTATCTATCTATCTATCTATCTATCTATTGTATAGAGTCTTTCATACATTGATACAATACCACCATACCATTTTCTAAGCCCAATTAATTATGTGCAGTGTCGTAGGGCCTGTTAATTAATTAATTAATTAATTGATCCACATTAATAAAAGGATAAGTTCTGTGTATCTGTGTATCTATTCGACTGTCATGTCTCTGTCATTCCAAAAGATATAACAGATATTAACATTGCTTCTATAAATCCCATACCAAGTAACATTTAACAAAGACATATGCATTGCATTTGTCATGCCAAACAGTATTTGAAGTGATGCATTTTACTATTACAAATGTTTGTGATGCACCATTTGTTGGCATGACAAATGCAATGCATTTTATTACAGCATGCATTAAAAAATACATTTTATAGATGGTGCATTGCAAACAGTAACGTTATGTTGATTATTTAGATTTCAGCCCATCTTAGATGGGTAGCACAGCTAGTTAATTATGTTTATATAGCAATTTTCTAGCCTACTCAAAGAGCTTTGCATAGATAGACCTTAGGGTTCCACTTCCACTTCCACCACCAATATACATCATCCACCTGGATGATGTAACAGCAGCCATTCTTTCACCAGTATGCTCACCACACATTAGAAATTAGGTGGTGAAGTGGTGAGGAAATAGAGAGCCGATGAGGCCCAGATTTGAAAACAACTGAACAACTCCTGAAAATAACTTAACAATGAGGTCTTCAACCATTCTGACATAGATACCATCTATCTATCTATCTATCTATCTATCTATCTATCTATCTATCTATCTATCTATCTATCTATCTATCTATCTATCTATCTATCTATTATAAAGTGCCATTCATATCTATCTATCTATCTATCTATCTATCTATCTATCTATCTATCTATCTATCTATCTATCTATCTATCTATCTATCTATCTATCTATCTATCTATCTATTATATAGTGCCTTTCCTATCTATCTATCTATCTATCTATCTATCTATCTATCTATCTATCTATCTATCTATCTATCTATCTATTATAAAGTGCCATTCATATCTATCTATCTATCTATCTATCTATCTATCTATCTATCTATCTATCTATCTATCTATCTATCTATCTATCTATCTATCTATCTATCTATTATAAAGTGCCATTCATATCTATCTATCTATCTATCTATCTATCTATCTATCTATCTATCTATCTATCTATCTATTATAAAGTGCCATTCATATCTATCTATCTATCTATCTATCTATCTATCTATCTATCTATCTATCTATTTATCTATCTATCTATCTATCTATGTGATCCTGCCGAATATACTAAAATTAATATCTATCTATCTATCTATCTATCTATCTATCTATCTATCTATCTATCTATCTATCTATCTATCTATCTATCTATGTGATCCTGCCGACTATACTAAAATTAATATCTATCTATCTATCTATCTATCTATCTATCTATCTATCTATCTATCTATCTATCTATCTATCTATCTATCTATCTATCTATCTATCTATCTATGTGATCCTGCCGACTACACTAAAATTAATATCTATCTATCTATCTATCTATCTATCTATCTATCTATCTATCTATCTATCTATGTGATCCTGCTGACTATACTAAAATTAATATCTATCTATCTATCTATCTATCTATCTATCTATCTATCTATCTATCTATCTATCTATCTATCTATCGCCTGTCTTACTGTGATTTCCTGGATGTGGACCCCGAGACTGACTGTAGACTGTAGATTGAGGTAAAAACAAAGATTTTGTCACCTACTGGAAACAAAGCTGGGGAGCACACAGCCAGCCGCCCTTATCTCAGTTTAAAAATGAATGGCATAGAAGTGTTAGGACTCAAAGATGGAATACTTAATTCTTTCAACTCAGTAATCCATCCATCCATTTTCCAACCTGCTGAATCCGAACACAGGGTCACGGGGGTCTGCTGGAGCCAATCCCAGCCAACAAAGGGCACATACCAATCCCGGGCAGGGTGCCAACCCACCGCAGGACACACACAAACACCAAGCACACACCAAGCACACACTAGGGCCAATTTAGAATCGCCAATCCACCTAACCTGCATGTCTTTGGACTGTGGGAGGAAACCGGAGCGCCCGGAGGAAACCCACACAGACATGGGGAGAACATGCAAACTCCACGCAGGGAGGACCCAGGAAGCAAACCCAGGTCCCCCAACTGCAAGGCAGCAGCGCTACCCTCTGCGCCACCTTGCCGCCCCAACTCAATAATAAGATACCTTATAACTGAGCCAAACAATACAGAAGACTATCTCTTTGATTGAATGAAAGTTTGAATCATTGTTCAGTCCTCCTCTGACAGATAATTAACAAGTTTTTGAAATTTCATATTGTTGTGTGATTACACATTGAATTTAAATATTTTTCATTGGAAGACCTTCAGAATCTCTAATAACAGGTGATAAGCAGACTGGGATATCTCAGTAGATAACAATGCATGGAAAGTAATCCGCCCTCCCGTGCGGCCCACAGTTTACAGTCCTCTACCAAACTGTGGAGTAATTCATCTGCACACCCGCTTGTCACCATTCTTATTATTATTTATTAACCATTCTGCTAATGGAGTCAAGAATAATAACAGCAAAAACATTAAAGATTATGGGAAGCAGGATTAGAGTCATAAAGGATGTCTACAAGATAATTTAATAAAATGAAAGTATAACAAACAAGCTTAAAATGTCTAAATCTTTCAAAGACTACTCACTACTTACTTTGGATCTGTTTTTCATTTCAAATATATGGGAGACATTTAATTATAGTAGTTTTGATTATGACTGCAACACTTCAACCTCCACCAGCAAAATCAGACTAAATATGATGAAGGTACTAACAATATATTATAAAGCAAACTGGATTGGCTGGTATATCCCCCCTTTAGATGTTTGAACAATTTCTGATTACTGATTATACTATATATATATATATATATATATATATATATATATATATATATATATACAGTGGTGTGAAAAACTATTTGCCCCCTTCCTGATTTCTTATTCTTTTGCATGTTTGTCACACAAAATGTTTCTGATCATCAAACACATTTAACCATTAGTCAAATATAATACAAGTAAACACAAAATGCAGTTTTTAAATGATGGTTTTTATTATTTAGGGAGAAAAAAAATCCAAACCTACATGGCCCTGTGTGAAAAAGTAATTGCCCCCTTGTTAAAAAATAACCTAACTGTGGTGTATCACACCTGAGTTCAATTTCCGTAGCCACCCCCAGGCCTGATTACTGCCACACCTGTTTCAATCAAGAAATCACTTAAATAGGAGCTGCCTGACACAGAGAAGTAGACCAAAAGCACCTCAAAAGCTAGACATCATGCCAAGATCCAAAGAAATTCAGGAACAAATGAGAACAGAAGTAATTGAGATCTATCAGTCTGGTAAAGGTTATAAAGCCATTTCTAAAGCTTTGGGACTCCAACGAACCACAGTGAGAGCCATTATCCACAAATGGCAAAAACATGGAACAGTGGTGAACCTTCCCAGGAGTGGCCGGCCGACCAAAATTACCCCAAGAGCGCAGAGACGACTCATCCGAGAGGTCACAAAAGACCCCAGGACAACGTCTAAAGAACTGCAGGCCTCACTTGCCTCAATTAAGGTCACTGTTCACGACTCCACCATAAGAAAGAGACTGGGCAAAAACGGCCTGCATGGCAGATTTCCAAGACGCAAACCACTGTTAAGCAAAAAGAACATTAGGGCTCGTCTCAATTTTGCTAAGAAACATCTCAATGATTGCCAAGACTTTTGGGAAAATACCTTGTGGACTGATGAGACAAAAGTTGAACTTTTTGGAAGGCAAATGTCCCGTTACATCTGGCGTAAAAGGAACACAGCATTTCAGAAAAAGAACATCATACCAACAGTAAAATATGGTGGTGGTAGTGTGATGGTCTGGGGTTGTTTTGCTGCTTCAGGACCTGGAAGGCTTGCTGTGATAGATGGAACCATGAATTCTACTGTCTACCAAAAATTCCTGAAGGAGAATGTCCCGGCCATCTGTTCGTCAACTCAAGCTGAAGCGATCTTGGGTGCTGCAACAGGACAATGACCCAAAACACACCAGCAAATCCACCTCTGAATGGCTGAAGAAAAACAAAATGAAGACTTTGGAGTGGCCTAGTCAAAGTCCTGACCTGAATCCAATTGAGATGCTATGGCATGACCTTATAAAGGTGGTTCATGCTAGAAAACCCTCAAATAAAGCTGAATTACAACAATTTTGCAAAGATGAGTGGGCCAAAATTCCTCCTGAGCGCTGTAATACACTCATTGCAAGTTATCGCAAACGCTTGATTGCAGTTATTGCTGCTAAGGGTGGCCCAACCAGTTATTAGGTTCAGGAGGCAATTACTTTTTCACACAGGGCCATGTAGGTTTGGATTTTTTTTTCTCCCTAAATAATAAAAACCACCATTTACAAACTGCATTTTGTGTTTACTTGTGTTATATTTGACTAATGGTTAAATGTGTTTGATGATCAGAAACATTTTGTGTGACAAACATGCAAAAGAATAAGAAATCAGGAAGGGGGCAAATAGTTTTTCACACCACTGTATATATATATATATATATATATATATATATATATATATATATATATATATATATATATATATACTGTATACAGTTGTGCTTGAAAGTTTGTGAACCCTTTAGAATTTTCTATATTTCTGCATAAATATGACCTAAAACATCATCAGATTTTCACTCAAGTCCTAAAAGTAGATAAAGAGAAACCAGTTAAACAAATGAGACAAAAATATTATACTCGGTCATTTATTTATTAAGGAAAATCATGGAATATGACATATTTGTGAGTGGCAAAAGTATGTGAACCTTTGCTTTCAGTATCTGGTGTGACCCCCCTAAACGTTTCCGGTAACCGTTGATCAGTCCTGCACACCGGCTTGGAGGAATTATCGCCCATTCCTCCGTACAGAACAGCTTCAACTCTGGGATGTTGGTGGGTTTCCTCACATTAACTGCTCACTTCAGGTCCTTCAACAACATTTCAATTGGATTAAGGTCAGGACTTTGACTTGGCCATTCCAAAACATTAACTTTATTCTTCTTTAACCATTCTTTGGTAGAACGACTTGTGTACTTAGGGTCGTTGTCTTGCTGCATGACCCACCTTCTCTTGAGATTCAGTTCATGGACAGATGTCCTGACATTTTCCTTTAGAATTCTCTGATATAATTCAGAATTCATTGTTCCATCAATGAAGGCAAGCCGTCCTGGCCCAGATGAAGCAAAACAGGCCCAAACCATGATACTACCACCACCATGTTTCACAGATGGGATAAGGTTCTTATGCTGGAATGCAGTGTTTTCCTTTCTCCAAACATAACGCTTTTCATTTAAACCAAAAAGTTCTATTTTGGTCTCATCCGTCCACAAAACATTCTTCCAATAGCCTTCTGGTTTGTCCACGTGATCTTTAGCAAACTGCAGACGAGCAGCAATGTTTTTTTTTTGGAGAGCAGTGGCTTTCTCCTTGCAACCCTGCCATGCACACCATTGTTGTTCAGTGTTCTCCTGATGGTGGACTCATGAACATGAACATTAGCCAATGTGAGGGAGGCCTTCAGTTGCTTAGAAGTTACCCTGGGGTCCTTTGTGACCTCGCCGACTATTACACGCCTTGCTCTTGGAGTGATCTTTGTTGGTCGACCACTCCTGGGGAGGGTAACAATGGTCTTGAATTTCCTCCATTTGTACACAATCTGTCTGACTGTGGATTGGTGGAGTCCAAACTCTTTAGAGATGGTTTTGTAACCTTTTCCAGCCTGATGAGCATCAACAACTCTTTTTCGGAGGTCCTCAGAAATCTCCTTTGTTCATGCCATGATACACTTCCACAAACATGTGTTGTGAAGAGCAGACTTTGATAGATCCTGTTCTTTAAATAACACAGGGTGCCCACTCACACCTGATTGTCATCCCATTGATTGAAAACACCGGACTCGAATTTCACCTTCAAACTAACTGCTAATCCTAGAGGTTCACAAACTGTTGCCACTCACAAATATGTCATATTCGATCATTTTCCTCAATAAATAAATGACCAAGTATAATATTTTTGTCTCATTTGTTTAACTGGTTTCTCTTTATCTACTTTTAGGACTTGAGTGAAAATCTGACGATGTTTTAGGTCATATTTATGCCGAAATATAGAAAATTCTAAAGGGTTCACAAACTTTCAAGCACAACTGTATACAGTATATATATACTGTATATATATATATATATATATATTGTGAGGTTTGCCCTGACACCATCAGACCGACACCACATCTTTACCAAAGATACTTTTATTTTCTTTATCACACAACACACAACTCAGTCCCGCACAACTCACAATATGCTTCTAGCCCCAGTCTCCCTTCTCCTGGGCCTTCTCTCTCCTTGTCCCTGGGCCACCTGTCCTCTCTCTCCAGGAGCTTCGTCCTGCTCCTGCTTCCGACTCCAGCTCCATGATTGGAGGGAGGAGGCGGCCCCTCTTATCCTCACCCGGATGAGCTCCAGCTGCTCTACCAGACGTCACGTCCTGGTGTGGCGGAAGCGTGAGGAGAGCACCCGGAAGCACTCCAGGTGACCCTGGAAGGATCGTCCTCCATAGGTGTGGCAGAAGTAAATAAGTCCTGGGCTCCATGAGGCTCGGGGTGCCCCCTGGCAGTGATTAGAGCCCCCAACGGTCTTGAGCCTCCCTGCTCTTCTTCCGTGGGCCTCTTCTACTCCAGGGCGATTGCCCCCTTGAGGCCCGGAGGACAAATATGCCACAACCCAGTCCTTCCAGGCATCCCGGCCGGGTCTGACCTCCAGCCATGTATGACAATATATATATATATATATATATATATATATATATATATATATATATATATATATATATATATATATACAGAAAAAAAAAAATATATATATATATATATATATATATATATATATATATATAGGGCGGCACGGTGGCACAGTGGTAGTGCTGCTGCCTTGCAGTAAGAGGGTTCGGGTTCACTTCCCAGGTCCTCGCTGCGTGGAGTTTGCATGTTCTCCTCGTGTCTGCGTGGGTTTCCTCCCACAGTCCAAAGACATACAGGTTAGGTGCATTGGCGATCCTAAATTGAACCCTAGTGTGTGCTTGGTGTGTTAGTGTGTTTATGTGTGTGTCCTACGGTGGGCCTGGGATTTGTTCCTGCCTTGCGCCCTGTGTTGGCTGGGATTGGCTTCAGCAGACCCCCGTGACCCTGTGTTAGGATATAGCAGGTTGGGAACTGATTGACTGACTGACTTTATATATATATAATATACTTTAAATATAAAATATACTATAATATACTAAAATACAGTAAAATAAATACAAGAACACAGTCAAAGATTTGGGGGGGGGGGGGGATACCCCATATACTGTTGCACAGAATAAAAAGGAAATGGAGTTCAAAATGGAACTGGTACAAAAGAAAGTGAGAGTAGTGTATATAGATAGATCTGAAGGAAGTGATGCTATGAAGAGGCATGATCTTGACGGTTGGAACCAGAAGTGATGTTATTGGGTGGTTTCTTCAGTTGTTCTGCTGGGTGATTGTCACACACGTGACACGCTTGGGCGACAGTTTACGGGCTCAAATAGATGCAGTTACCTGCCAAAACCGGGGGTTGGCACTGCTCTCTAACTCTATTTCTCTCTCCTAACAGAACAACTGAAGAATCCACACAGCGACATCACTTCTGGTTCCAACACTCAAGACCCACCTCCTCATAACATCACTTCCGGTTCCAGAATGCCTTTCATCCATGACATCACTTCCCACTAATCTACTATACTTACCAACTTCATTTTCTCTTTTGTCAGTTACAACTTGAACTCTTGTCTGTGAAGATGTCATTTCCTTTCCTTGTGCTACAGTATACTGTATTAAGGATCCCCCCAAACCTTTGACGGTGTTTTTGTCTTTATTTTAAAATATATAAATATATTGTGGACCACCAGGGGGTATGTCAGCCTCCCTACCCAACACAGACAGATGCTAGACACAAGTTTTGTCCAGCAGACACGTTTATTTGAAGTGGGGCAGCAACTGGTCATCACTCCCCACTACAGAGCACAGTACACAAAGCACCAGAAGTAAACGCAGTCCTTTCTTCCTTCCTTCTCTCTTTCTCTGTTGCCTCCACTCCTCTCCCTCCCAGCAAGCTTTGTCCACTCCCTCCCAGCTCTGGCTCCTTGAATGGAGTGAGGCGGCCCCTTTTATATTGCACCCAGATGTGCTTCAGGTGCTTGTTGATGGTGTTCCTGCAGAACTTCCTGCAGTCCAGGGCTTAACAAATATCCAGGGTCCCCTGGCCATGGCCATGGGCCCCCTCAGGGTTGAGCTTCCAAGCTTTGTTCCCGTGGCCCCAACACCCACCAGGGTGGCTACCCTCTTGCATCCCGGGGAAGATATCACCTCTCTCTTGGTCATTGATCTTCTCCAGGCATCCCAGTGGGGCAAGGCCTCTGGTGGTCTGCAACTATATATATATATATATATATACCGTATATATATATATATATATCCATCCATTATCCAACCCGCTATATCCTAACTACAGGCTCACAGGGGTCTGCTGGAGCCAATTCCAGCCAACACAGGGCACAAGGCAGGAAACAAACCCAGGGCAGGTTGCCAGCCCACCACAGGGCACACACCCACACACCAAGCACCCACTAGGGACAATTTAGGATCACCAATGCACCTAACTTGCATGTCTTTGGACTGTTGGAGGAAACCCACGCCGGCATGGGGAGAACATGCAAACTCCATACAGGGAGGACCCGAGAAGTGAACCCAGGTCTCCTAACTGCAAGGCAGAAGTGCTACCCACTGCGCCACCATGCTGCCATATATATATATATATATATATATATATATATATATATATATATATATATATATATATATATATATATATATATATATACTGTGAGGATGAGCCCGGCTACAAACAGACACCAGGGCACACAATGTCCAGAAGCACACACATTTATTTTACAGTTCTTTTCTCGCATAACACAGTGCACCAAAACAGCCACAACAACTCAGTCCTTTACTTCCTTTTATTTTCTCTCCTTCTTCTGACGCCTCTATTTCTCTCCTCGCAAGCTTTGTCCTCCTCCTCCTCCTTCCAATTCCAGCATCTTGAATGGAGTGAGGCGGCTCCTTTTATGTTGGACCCAGTTGTGCTCCAGGTGCTCCCTGATGACTTCCTGGTGTGGCGGAAGTGCTGCATGGACACCCAGAAGCACTCCGGGTGTACTTTTTTGTGGCAGCACTTCCTGGTGTGGCAGAAGTGTTGCAGTTCAGGGCTCCGGAATCATCTGGGCACGCCCTGGCGGTGGCCACAGGTCCCCAAACGGTTGCAATTCCATGCAATCCGGAGGGCTGCCCTTTTTTGTCCCGGGGTAGGAATTGCCCCTCTCTTGGTCTCCGGCTTCTCCAGGCCTCCTGGCGGGACAAGGTCCCTGGCCACCTATCACTATATATATATAGTCACACACGTGCGATTAGGAGACAACTGAAGGGCCTGAATAATGGTAATTCCATGCCTGACCAGGGGGTGGCAGAGTGCACTAATTCTCTCTCTCAATTCCTTACAGACCATTCTTGGGAAATCCTGACCGGTTCTGGGGCAGCCTATGACGTCACTTACGGTTCAGGCCCTGATGACATCACTTCCTGTACTTGCATTCAAAGGCCGCCATTTTAAGGCAGCAACTTCAGTTCTGTTTTGGACTCTCAGTCGTGTGAACATGTCTGTACTGATTAAGCAATTTTGCAGCCAGGAAATATTATACGGGTGGCTGCCCCAAACGTTTCCAATGACTCTTTGTCTTTCTTGTGACAATATATATATTGTCACGAACTTGATCACGAGCCATTGCAAGGTTTGGGGCAGCCACCCGTATAATATTTTCCTGGCTGCAAAAATTGCAAACAAAAAAGACAGCACTGCTGTGCACAAATCAGAGTCCAAAACCAAACTGAGGGAGTAGGGGAAAGGTGGAGACTTTTGAAGGTCAGGATAGGAAGTGATGTCAAAGAGGCCGGGACCGGAAGGGTCTTCAACAATAGACTCGGGCCCAGATATGACATCAAGGGGGGTGGGTGGGGTTTCGGAACCAAAACGGTCTTTATCGATAGGTTCGCACCTGGAAGTGATTTCACCAGGGCCAAGTGGAATTTCTCATGAATGGTCTGCAGGGAAGTGAGAAAAAGAATCAGTGCACTCTGCCAGATCCCAGTCTGATTCGGAATTGCCCTCACTTGAGCCCTTTAGCTGCCTCCCATGCGCACGTGTGTGACAATATATATATATATATTGTGGTAGTGGACGCTGTATAGCGCCCGACCTGGCAGAGACTGACACAGAGGCACGTGTAAAACCCAACAGGACTTTTATTTTTCTTCACCTGTGGGGCACATCTTCCCCGTGAACCCCACAGTCCCAAAAGCACTTAACTCAAATGAGCACAACACTCCCGTTTGGCAACCTCGTCCTCTTCCTCCCGATTATGGCTCCTGAGTGGTGGTTGCCGGCCCTTTTTATAGCCCACCCGAAAGTGCTCCAGGTGCTTGTTCACCTGTTTCTAATTGCACTTCCGGACGGGGCTGTAGAGTTGTCCAGGCCGGCTCAGGGACCCATGCAGCACCCCCCTGGTGGCCACCCCAGATCCAAACAGGGCTGAGGAGAACTCGATCTCCCATGGAGCCCTGTGGGAAACTGAGGCACCATCATCAGCCAGGGAGGCTGCCACCACGCGTCCTGAGGAGCCCATAGTTGCTCCCTTGGAATTTGTGTAGAAGGAGTATCCCGGCCAGGCATGGGACCCGGCCCCCTGCCACAATATATATAGTTACTTTTCATTATTATTCTTATCTTTCTTGTTTTTTGTTTTCTTATAACTTTCTCTTTGACATCTTGTGAAGGAAGCACTTTGAGATCCATTCTTTGTATGGAAATGTGCAATAAGAAATAAATGTTGTTGTTGTTGTATCTGTGGGCTCTGCTAGCATATCAAGCCTGATCCATGGAGGCCTCACCTCGTGACTTGCTGTACATTTCCTTAAAGGAGCTTCTGCTAACATCTTGCTGACAGATACCACTGGGATCCCTTCAGAGGTCTTGTGGTGGGTCAGAGCTGTTCTGGTGGCATGAGAGGGACCCCCCCCCACCCAAATTTAAGGCAGGTGTTTGTCTTTTCATGTTGCAGCCTATCGATGCACCTATCTGCTGGTGGACACATCTGGAGATGCCACCTCTGGCATGAAATCTCAATGCTTTCTCTTTTCACGTGTAGCTCCTAGCTGGTGAAAGAAGCTGCCCACCTTCCCTAGAATTTGTGTGTAAGAAGCATCTGGAGACTCTCTGGTTTGGTGATATCAGCTGTTAGGTTTTCGTAACCTCGAAAGAGAAACTAGTTTGCATTTTGATCTTCACTTGTGGTGGTCCGTTGCGTTCCCTTGTCGTGTAGCACTTGTTTCTAAACCGTCCCCCAGTCTGATGTCTGCTCAATTATGTCGTCCTCTATTGTAAGTCACTATGAACAAAAAAAAAAAAAGCAACATCTGCTAAGCGCGTAAATGTAAATGTAAACGATCAGAGGAATAGATTGGAGTCGCTAAGATGTGCTTTCATTGTAGGAGGCGTACCTCTCATTTCATTCAGATACGGCCAAAAATCCTTTTCTGCGCCTGCCATTACGCTGGGGTTCAGAAACGGCTCACACCTCTCAAGGACGTTCTGCTCCTTGTCATATGGCAGGCAGCTATCACAGCGGCTCCGATCCTCCATATTGTCAGCTTAACCTTCTGAGCGTAACGTGAGGAGGTAGAACTTGAGTTTCATAAGAACATGAGACCATCAAGATTGGGGGGGGGGGGGCGTTCTGCCCATGCAGCCTTGATTATTGTATGTCTTTTGTCTCTTCTTGTTGTGCTCCTGCCATAGAATTAAATCACGTTGCAGAGGAAAAAAAAATTAAAATGTCAGCAAGCCCACACATTGCAGCAAATGATGCCAGTGGCACTATATTGTTATTATATAATGTACCATTCTCAGAGCCGATTAATGCACTTTAGGGTCGCAGTGGGGGCCACAGCCTCTCCGGGCAGCAGTAGGCACAACGAAGGAACTGACCCAAGATGGGACATCAGGCCATTGTAGGGCCCACTACATTATTATCATTATGGTAAATCATTTTATGAACTTTGATACTCCAGAACAGGATAACACATGGAGAGAACTTGATGGAAGTGTAGAAGGTGGAAGGTAGGAACCAACACTGGGTGGGATGTCAGTTCATCACCAGGCCCACTACATTATTATTATTACCATTTCTCATTTTCTGAACGGAATTACTTCAAGATAAAGGGACGTGGGGCCAAGATGTGTTCTAAGTGAAGACGGTGGAAGATAGGAACCGACACTGGGTGGGACGTCAGTTCATCACCAGGCACACTACATTAGCATCAGTATCATTATTCATTTTCTAAAGTTTAATACTCCAGAACAGGATAACAAATGGAGAGAACTTGTTGAGAGTGAAGAAGGTGGAAGAGAGGAACCAACACTGGGTGGGACGTCAGTCCATCACCAGGTCTGCTATATTTCTATCTTTTCCATAATTAATATTACGAACTTTCATACTCGTGGGCGCAGTGGGTAGCGCTGCTGCCTCGCAGTTGGGAGACCTGGGGACCTGGGTTTCGCTTCCCAGGTCCTCTCTGCGTGGAGTTTGCATGTTCTCCCCGTGTCCTGCGTGGGTTTCCTCCGGGCGCTCCGGTTTCCTCCCACAGTCCAAAGACATGCAGGTTAGGTGGATTGGCGATTCTAAATTGGCCCTAGTGTGTGCTTGGTGTGTGGGTGTGTTTGTGTGTGTCCTGCGGTGGGTTGGCACCCTGCCCAGGCTTGGTTCCTGCCTTGTGCCCTGTGTTGGCTGGGATTGGCTCCAGCAGACCCCCGTGACCCTGTGTTCGGATTCAGCGGGTTGGAAAATGGATGGATGGATGGACTTTCATACTCCAGAACAGGATAACATGGAGAGAATGTGATGTAAGTGAAGAAGGTGGAAGGCAGGAAACAACACTGCACAGGACATCAGTCCGTCACCAGGCCTGCTACATTTCCATCATTACTATTTCTCATTTTCTGAACTGAATTATTTCAAGATAAAGTGACATGGAGCCAGGATGTATTCAAAGTGAAGACGGTGGAAGATAGGAACCAACACACTAGATAGGCCCACTACATTATCATCATTATCATTGTTCACATTCTGAAGTTTAATACTCCAGAACAGGATAACATATGGAGAAAACATATTGAGAGTGAAGAAGGTGGAAGATAGCAACCAACACTGGGTGGGACGTCAGTCCATCACCAGGCCCACTATATTAGCATCATTACCATTTCTCATTTCCTGAACAGAATTACTTCACGTTAAAATGAAATGGGGAAAGTGAAAAAGGTGGAAGATAGGAACCAGCACTGGACAGGACATCAGGCCATCACCGGGTCTGCTAGATTATTATTATTACTGTTTCTTATTTTCTGGACCGAATTACTTCAAGATAAAGTGACATGGGGCCAGGAGTTGCTGTAAGTGAAGAAGATGGAAGATAGGAGCCAACAATGGACAGGACCCCAGTGCATCACCAGGTCTGCTATGCTATATTATTTTCATTACCACAATTTATTTTCTGAACTTTGGTACTCCAGACTAGGATAACATATGGAAAGCACTTGCTGTAAGTTAGAACAATTTGGATGAGAACAGGCAATTCAAGCAACAAAGCTCACCAGTCTTATCCACTTAATTCTTCTAAAAAACATCAAGTTGAGTTTTCAAGACACTAGATAGATAGATAGATAGATAGATAGATAGATAGATAGATAGATAGATAGATAGATAGATAGATAGATAGATAGATAGATAGATAGATAGATAGATAGATAGATAGATAGATAGATAGATAGATGTGAAAGGCACTATATAAAATAGATAGATAGATAGATAGATAGATAGATAGATAGATAGATAGATAGATAGATAGATAGATAGATAGATAGATAGATGTGAAAGGCACTATATAATAGATAGATAGATAGATAGATAGATAGATAGATATTTTAGTATAGTCGGCAGGATCAGATAGATAGATAGATAGATAGATAGATAGATAGATAGATAGATAGATAGATAGATAGATAGATAGATAGATAGATAGATAGATGTGAAAGGCACTATATAATAGATAGATAGATAGATAGATAGATATTAATTTTAGTATAGTCGGCAGGATCAGATAGATAGATACATAGATAGATGTGAAAGGCACTATATAAAATAGATAGATAGATAGATAGATAGATAGATGTGAAAGGCACTATATAATAGATAGATAGATAGATAGATAGATAGATAGATAGATAGATAGATAGATAGATAGATAGATAGATAGATAGATGTGAAAGGCACTATATAATAGATAGATAGATAGATAGATAGATAGATAGATAGATAGATAGATAGATAGATAGATATTAATTTTAGTATAGTCGGCAGGATCAGATAGATAGATAGATAGATAGATAGATAGATAGATAGATAGATAGATAGATAGATAGATAGATAGATAGATAGATAGATGTGAAAGGCACTATATAAAATAGATAGATAGATAGATAGATAGATAGATAGATAGATAGATAGATAGATAGATAGATAGATAGATAGATAGATAGATGTGAAAGGTACTATATAATAGATAGATAGATAGATAGATAGATAGATAGATAGATAGATAGATAGATAGATAGATAGATAGATAGATATTAATTTTAGTATAGTCGGCAGGATCAGATAGATAGATAGATAGATAGATAGATAGATAGATAGATAGATAGATAGATAGATAGATAGATAGATGTGAAAGGCACTATATAAAATAGATAGATAGATAGATAGATAGATAGATAGATAGATAGATAGATAGATAGATAGATAGATAGATAGATAGATAGATAGATAGATAGATGTGAAAGGCACTATATAATAGATAGATAGATAGATAGATATTAATTTTAGTATAGTCGGCAGGATCAGATAGATAGATATATAGATAGATAGATAGATAGATAGATAGATAGATAGATAGATAGATAGATAGATAGATAGATGTGAAAGGCACTATATAAAATAGATAGATAGATAGATAGATAGATAGATAGATAGATAGATAGATAGATAGATAGATAGATAGATAGATAGATAGATAGATAGATAGATAGATAGATAGATAGATGTGAAAGGCACTATATAATAGATAGATAGATAGATAGATAGATAGATAGATAGATAGATAGATAGATAGATAGATAGATAGATAGAGCTTATCCTGACGTAATAAACTATTCAAGGTGCCAACCAAACCTGGACTGATGCCAGTCCGTCAGGAAGGCCTGCATTTGAAACATTAAAACAACGGCTGCCATTTTTTAATTTAATAATAATGAAGCCCTGTTATGGACCGGTGACCTGCTCCAGCAGCTTTTCCTGCCTTACATTTGGAGATATCTGGGATTTGCTTCTGCTGTCTCACCACCTTGCCCAGGATAAGCTTGTTAGGAAAATGGGTGGATGGATGGACGGAAAAACAAAAAAAAATTAAATTACACCAATTGTTTATTTGAGCTACAATCAAGTGGACTGAGGTTTTCATTTTCTTTGAATGGAGCAGCCAAGCCACTAGAATAGACTTCCACACGGGATTTTACGTTCCATCAAAAAATAAATACCACACTTCGACATAAAGAACAAATTAGGAGAGATTAAAGGTTTTATGCTGAAGTGAAAAATGCGGCCAGGAAAACAATAACAAAGATAATTTGGCCCTCGGAGGATTCACTGAAAACTGGGAAAAAAAGAGAAATTGAAAACAGGCGGACCCCTTGGGATTTGAACACAACGACGGGATTCCACCCCGGATAGCGGCAGAAATTGCTTTTCTGTAAGTGTGAATCTTTTTAGTTTTGCAATATGACTCAATGATCGTTCATTTTTACCGTCCTTCCCCAGAGTGTCCTATTATTGTCTACCACATAATCCGCTTTCTGGATTTTTCTTTTCTCCCGAAAAACTAGTTAACGCCATGAATCCATCGAAGAGAAATCCATTACGTGTATTTATTACACACCTTAGTAAAATGATCGTACACTTAAACAGCCATAGGCCACTCTCCAACTGTAAGACGCCATGTGGGCAAAATTGTTCCAATATTCCAGACACAATTCTACTTGTTTGTGTTTTTGGCCATCAGATTCAGTTCTGGACTAAAATGACATCCGTTTTCTGTCTCTGCAGCACACTCAGTTTGTACTTTTGTGGCGGACCACCAGTGGCCCCCTACCCCGGCCGGGATGCCTCGATAGTGGAAGGACTGAGGGAGAGAGTTTATTCAGGACCTCTAGAGGGAAGCCCCCTTGGCTTGCAGCAGAGTCAGAGGCTTGACGAACGGAAGCTCAACGCTGCTGGGGCCCATGGCCACCACGGGAGAACGCCTGGAAGTTTGTCGAGCCACCCCAGGAAATGCTGCCAGAAGAAGCTCATTGGACACCTGGAGGGCTTCTGGGGGTCCTGTTAAAGGATCCAGCCACCACTACTCGGGGGACCAGAGTTGGGAGGAGGTGGATGAAGCTTGCCAGGAGAGAAGTGGAGACAGAGAAAGAGAGAAGAAGAGGAGTGTGCTTTGGTGCTTTACCTATTTGTATTGTGCTGCTATGGGGGGCAAGAAAAGCGCATGGCAATAAAGTATGCCTGTCTGTGCCAGGGTTGGGGCGACCGGAGCACCCCTTGGTTTCTACACTTTGTGTTTCATCATAGTGAAAGATGGCAGACATGGGCTGGTGCATGATCCCTTATCCCTATGATCCTAATGAATGGTCAGGAAGGATGGCAGGGTATTCTCTGCCTCAACCAGAAGATTGGCAGATACAATCTGGGAAGTGGGTACATTGGCATACCGGAAGGAATGGATTGAAGATACTTACCCAGCTGAGAGGCAAGTGTAATGAAGAGAGTTATTTGAACCACTGCCTCCTCCGACACTTTAGGTGGCAGTATCCCGGGGCTATGGTACCCGTATGGACACACGCAGGGCATGTTGGGCACTATAGTCTCATAGAGCAGCCCTGCTGGGTTCCATGGGTGCTGCCAAAGGGTACTGCAGGAATTTATGATGCCTACATTGTGGGGTGGGTGGGGTTCCAAATGACCAGGAAGTGCAATATAGGAGTAATGTCCTGGCACAGAAAGTACTTCTGGGTTCTGAGAAAAAGGACCTGCCTAGCCTCACCCAGGCGAGTTGGAGTTGGGTGAAAGAGGAAAGGAAAGGAAAGGTAGAAAGTGTATATAGAGCTTGTGCATAGAGCAAGAAACCTGTGGCAGGTATTTTTTCATCAAATAAATTATTATTTGAACCTGGAACTTGTGTCTGTGGAGTGGTATCTGGGGACTGGAGTGCTGCACTGCCCCATGGTGGTCACATCAGAAAATAAGAAAACGTATAAGTAGTAAGAGAACAATAGATTTAGAAATAGACTGGTGTGAAAGGAATTAAATAATACACACACTATAGACAGATAAATGTGCAAGACACCATATAATAGATGGATAGTGGAAAAGAGGACAAAGACAAAGAATACGATTTGGGGCAACATCACAACCTTATGCATTGTAAAAGCAAAAATAGTCAGCCAAGAGAATGTATTTTAGGATGCAAGTCTCAAAGTAAACTATCTAAGATGGCGACACTCCCGGTTAAATACGGGCCAGGCAGGACTAAGCGGGTCCAGGTGGACAGACACTGGAAGTGATGCTAGAGGTGGTGAGGTTGTCGGTCTTCTGGTCTGCCAAGTGAGGAAGAGAAGAGGCATTAGAATACAGTGCCACCCTGTGGATCACTGAGGAATTAACAGCACCAGAGCTTTTAAGCTGTCCCCGAGGGGCACATGTGTAACGATAGATAGATAGATAGATAGATAGATAGATAGATAGATAGATAGATAGATAGATAGATAGATAGATAGATAGATAGATATTAATTTTAGCATAGTAGGCAAGATTGATAGATAGAGTATTAAAAGCACTATACCTGTATTAGAGAGATAGATATTAATTTTTAGTATAGTTGGCAGGATCACATAGATATGAAAGGCACTATATAATAGATAGATAGATAGATATTAATTTTAGCATAGTAGGCAGGATTGATAGATAGAGTATTAAAAGCACTATACCTGTATTAGAGAGATAGATATAAATTTTTAGTATAGTCGGCAGGATCACATAGATATGAAAGGCACTATATAATAGATAGATAGATAGATAGATAGATAGATAGATAGATAGATAGATAGATAGATAGATAGATAGATAGATAGATAGATAGATAGATATTAATTTTAGCATCATAGGCAGGATTGATAGATAGAGTATTAAAAGCACTATACCTGTATTAGAGAGATAGATATTAATTTTTAGTATAGTCGGCAGGATCACATAGATATGAAAGGCACTATATAATAGATAGATAGATAGATAGATAGATAGATAGATAGATAGATAGATAGATAGATAGATAGATAGATATTAATTTTAGCATAGTAGGCAGGATTGATAGATAGAGTATTAAAAGCACTATACCTGTATTAGAGAGATAGATATTAATTTTTAGTATAGTCGGCAGGATCACATAGATATGAAAGGCACTACATAATAGATAGATAGATAGATAGATAGATAGATAGATAGATAGATAGATAGATAGATAGATAGATAGATAGATAGATATTAATTTTAACATAGTAGGCAGGATAGACAGAATATTAAAAGCACTATATAATAGACAGACAGACAGACAGACAGCTTAGCCTAAGCAGTGTGACAGTACCGTCATGATTACAATGACAGTGCCCTCATCATGACAATGTCCACTCTGCCTTTCCATCTCCTTTTTCCCTGCCGCTGGCTGATGTACAGCTGGTGCACACGAGGTGGTAAGACGGCGAGTTTTTCTGCCGTTGACGATTTTGTAAACGGCCGCCCTGTTGTTTCAGTGACAGTTCATTCTTTTGATGTACGTCCTCACATTAACCACAAGAGAGTGTGCAGCTTTGGATGGCGTGGCTGTCTCGTCGGGCGCTCTGCCTCTGCACTGGTTCAGTATCGTTAACCAGTTATTATTAATATGATACTTTTCCAGTGGGATCACCTTTGGCGTTATCATATTTGTCAGTGTTTATTGTTTCAGAGTAGCCCGCTCACCCCAGGCTGGCAGGCCAGCATTCCTAATATTAAGTGAGTCTGTTCCTGGAGGGCTGCAGAACCTTCTTACTCCACCTGAACATTCAGCTGAATTTATTATGTTATCAGTTCTGCGCGTTTGCAATCTTTTTCTACCCGGCCTCAGGTATTGTAAACCTTATTGTATTTCATATCCATTGTTATTTTTTATCCAAATGTTAAAATAAAAACTAAAATGTTCATCTTCAAATAAAATAAATAGACATTTCTCGATCCCCATAGTAAAGTACAATCCCATTATTTCTGTGAACATGTACTTGTCTTTTCTCTTTTGTTTTTTGTTATTTAATAACTCTTTTGCAGATGTATGGTTATGTTTTAATTATGTATTTCTATTTAGTTGACATCATTGACATGTCTTTTGCTTTGTGTGTTGAGCACAGATGAGCAGATCTGAGTGTGAGGCTTATGTATTGAGGTTATGTTTCTTAGGGTTTCTTTATGTTATCTCAATCACCACACATACGGACTGTAAGTGCCATGTAGGATTATCTGGCATCCCATCCAGGATGGGCATGGGACCTTTACCAGGCTGGGAGGACAAAACAAAGACGTTTTTTGTTGAATGCTCCATGTTTTGGACTGTTTCATCCTCTATCCACTAGATGGCAGCATCCCAGGACCTCAATAACTATGTGGATACCTGCAGGGCATGATGGGAGTTGAAGTGCTGTGAGTCAGCCCTGCTGGGTCCCATGGATGCCACCAGGGGGTGCTGCAGGGGATTCACGATTCCCTGTTTTTCTAAGTTTTTCTCCCACTTGACTTGAAGTGCTTCCAGTGAGCTGTGTCCTGGCACTGGAAGTACTCTGGGGGTCTGACATAAGAGGAAGCCGTTCACCTTCCTCCAGTGGAGTCAGACTCAGGAGAAAGGAAGGTAACACTCTCTAGATGGAGGTGGGCAAAGAAGGAAGAGAATAGGCAGTAGTAAGAATGATATGACTGGAATTGTGTCTGTGCAACATTTCTAGAAACCTCTGTGAGGTTTCTGAATTATTAAAACCTCTGTTTTTAGTCCGTGACTGTATTTGTGTTGGTTGTGCCCAAGGTATTGGGGCTCAGTGGCGCCCCCGCAGTCTGTCACAATGCATAAGAAAAGAATGGTCCATGTAGCATGAGGTCATCAGTGGAGTTCCTCAGGGGTCTATCCTTGGACCCTTGTTACTTTTTTTTAATTTATATTAATGACATCGATTTTGATTTGGTATTGTGAAACTTGCGGAGCACACTAACATTGGAGGGATGGCAAATACTGAGAGGGGGGAAAGCAAAGACAATTCAGTAAGTCCTGGACAAGCTTCAGAACTGGGCAAACACTTGGAAAATGGAACTTAACGTAGAAAAGTTCAAAGTGCTACACGTGGGCAAAAGGAACTTTTATACAGTGCATCCAGAGAGTATTCCCAGCGCATCACTTTTTCCACATTTTGTTCTGTTACAGCCTTATTCCAAAATGGATTAAATTCATTTTTTTCCTCAGAATTCTACACACAACACCCCATAATGACAACGTGAAAAAAGTTTACTTGAGGTTTTTGCAAATTTATTAAAAATAAAAAAATTGAGAAAGCACATGTATGTATTCACAGACTTTGCCATGAAGCTCAAAACTGAGCTCAGGTGCCTCCTGTTGCCCCTGATCATCCTTGAGATGTTTCTGCAGCTTAACTGGAGTCCACCTGTGGTAAATTCAGTTGACTGGACATGATTTGGAAAGGCACACACCTGTCTATAGAAGGTCCCACAGTTGACAGTTCATGTCAGAGCACAAACCAAGCATGAAGTCAAAGGAATTGTCTGTAGACCTCCGAGACAGGATTGTCTCGAGGCACAAATCTGGGGAAGGTTACAGAAACATTTCTGCTGCTTTGAAGGTCCCAATGAGCACAGTGGCCTCCATCATCCGTAAGTGGAAGAAGTTTGAAACCACCAGGACTCTTCCTAGAGCTGGCCAGCCATCTGAACTGAGCGATCAGGGGAGAAGGGCCTTAGTCAGGGAAGTGACCAAGAACCCGATGGTCACTCTGTCAGAGCTCCAGAGGTCCTCTGTGGAGAGAGGAGAACCTTCCAGAAGGATAATCATCTCTGCAGCAATCCACCAATCAGGCCTGTATGGTAGAGTGGCCAGATGGAAGCCACTCCTTAGTAAAAGGCACATGGCAACCTGCCTGGAGTTTGCCAAAAGGCACCTGAAGGACTCTCAGACCATGAGAAAGAAACTTCTCTGGTCTGATGAGACAAAGATTGAACTCTTTGGTGTGAATGCCAGGCGTCACGTTTGGAGGAAACCAGGCACCGCTCATCACCAGGCCAATACCATCCCTACAGTGAAGCATGGTGGTGGCAGCATCATGCTGTGGGGACTGGGAGACTAGTCAGGATAAAGGGAAAGATGACTGTAGCAATGTACAGAGACATCCTGGATGAAAACCTGCTCCAGAGCGCTCTTGACCTCACACTGGGGTGACGGTTCATCTTTCAGCAGGACAACGACCCTAAGCACACAGCCAAGATATCAAAGGAGTGGCTTCAGAACAACTCTGTGAATGTCCTTGAGTGGCCCAGCCAGAGCCCAGACTTGAATCCGATTGAACATCTCAGGAGAGATCTTAAAATGGCTGTGCACCGACGCTTTCCATCCAACCTGATGGAGCTTGAGAGGTGCTGCAAAGAGGAATGGGCGAAACTGGCCAAGGATAGGTGTGCCAAGCTTGTGGCATCATATTCAAAAAGACTTGAGGCTGGAATTGCTGCCAAAGGTGCATCGACAAAGTATTGAGCAAAGGCTGTGAATACTTATGGACATGGGATTTCTCAGTGTTTTTATTTTTAATAAATTTGCAAAAACCTCAAGTAAACTTTTTTCACGTTGTCATTATGGGGTGTTGTGTGTAGAATTCTGAGGAAAAAAATGAATTTAATCCATTTTGGAATAAGGCTGTAACATAACAAAATGTGGAAAAAGTGATGCACTGGGAATACTTTCTGGATGCACTATATATACAGTGATCCCCCGCTATATCGCGGATTTATTAATACTATTATTATTACTAGGGGCAGAGCCCCCTGCTCGCTTTGCTCGCCAACCCCCAGGTTTGGTTTACTGGATAAACAATTTAAAAAGATTGTTATTTTCATGGGAATTGTTACATATGCATTATTTTCATTTAAACTTTATACTTTATACGGAATACTTCCGGGTCATGGACTATTTAAAGGACTGCTGAAGACCAGGCAAAGAGAGTCGAAATTGGGTGGTAGAGTGACGGAGCTGCTGGGTGGAGAGGAGGATTGTGTTTATTGTATTATTGATTATTGATTTGTGAATTGTGGAGTGTACAGTGCTTTGTGCACTTTATTTGAAGAAATTATTAAAGAATTCTTCTTGGTGCTTTTAAACGTGTGTCCTGGACGTTTGTCTGTGGGGTTTCACGGGGCAACGGCACCTCCAGCGTCCACAAGATATGATATAAAAAGGCGATACCCCTCGCTTAGTGATATGGCAGTAAGAAATCACATAGGAGAAATAATTTCTTTAATGACGGTTTAAGCGGCATAACAGATGAGGAAGCCATCACAAGACACATCATCCGCAAGCATGGAGTTTCATTCCACTGCTATGTCAATGATACACAGCTCTATGCGAGACTGGATTCGACTTCTCTTACACCGCCATCAACTCTTTCCTCTTGCTTGAATGAGATTGAGGCCTGGATGTCCAGGAACTTCCTCAAGCTGAACAGCACCAAAACTGAAGCTCTTTTAATTGGCACCCCTCCAACAACTTCGTTCCTCTGTAAATTGTATCTCCTTTTCTGACCGTACCATTACCCTCTCCCCTTCTGTTACAAATCTGGGTGTCAAGTTAGACTCCCATCTGTCATTTGATACACATGTCCATCACCTTTGTAAAATTGCATTCCTTCATCTCCGAAACATAGCCAAACTCTGTAACCACTTCTCCGCTCTGTGATGCTGAAAAGCTGGTTCATGCCTTTGTCTCCTCCAGACTGGACTATTGTAATGCACTCCTCATCGGGATCCCCAACAAGAGCCTTCAAAAGTTCCAACAAATTCAAAATAGTGCTGCAAGAATCCTGATGGGGTGCAGGAAATATGAACACATTTCACCAGTCCTTCGGTCACTTCATTGGCTCCCTCTTCACCTCCGTATCAAATACAAACTCTGTTTGTTTACTCACCAGTGTATGCATGGAAATGCTCCACAATATCTTAAGGAACTCCTTATACTACAATCCACTACAAGAAACCTCCGTTTTGCAAATACCTACCGCCTTCGCCCCCCTGTGACCAAACTTCATACAATGGGTGACTGAGCCTTTGCAGCCGCTGCTCTACGGCTCTGGAATATCCTACCAGAGAGCCTGAGAACACAGCAGATTGTGGGCTGTGTAAAGAAATAACAGACACACCATGAAGGTTTGGGGTTTTTAGGCCCCGTGTACCGTAAAGAAATAAGGTTTTGTCAGCGTTTTTATACTCAGTACAACAGACGATGGAAAAATGGCGGACAGGAAGTGAGGAAATGATGGGAAAGCCGTGGAGATTGACGGGTAAATAACGTCATCAGGGGGGGACCAGAGGTAAGAAAGGAACCCGGAAGTGGGTAGAATCAGCAGTCTTCCGGGAATAGTTATGGCGGTGGTGCTTTGTTTTTTCTGGAGAAAGATAGCACTAGGGTGTTGTACCGTGTTAGCCATTATGAATGTAGAGAAAAGCCAAGCAAAATGACACCTTTTATTGGCTAACTAAAAAGATTACAATATGCAAGCTTTCGAGGCAACTCAGGCCCCTTCTTCAGGCAAGATGTTATACAGATGTAATACATGTGCCCACATCTATGATACAGACCGTATAGTTATACCACACTGCCGACTTGAACATCACATAAAGGAATCATTTTCCTGCAGATCATCTAATGTAGTCTACCTAATTTTCTGCATGAAATGTCCTGACACTGCACTCTATGTGGGAGAAACTGGACTAACACTCTGGCAGAGAATGAATTTACACAGGTTCCACATTAAACATGGCAACACAGATGTTCCTGTAGCGGCCCACTTCAACAGCCATGGTCACTGTGAGAGGGACTTTAAAGTCACAGTGCTTATGGGCAACTTCAAAACACAGCAAGAGAGAAAAGAATTGGAAGTTAAACTCATGCTAAAATTTAATACATTACAACATGGATTGAATAGAGACATGGGTCTTATGGTCATGTATGAGGATTGTTTATATCTCTGAGGATGACAGACAGTCTGTCTACAGATCCACATTGTTTTGAAAAAACTCATTACAAACTTCAAAAGAATTTGTTGGGACAGTTATCTTATCCAGAGATCTTGACAATACATTGTTCTTTTGTCTCTTGTTAAATTAACCCTAGCCTGAATGAATCTATTAATTTTTTACATTTAAAATTTCTCATTTAAAGATTTACCAATGTTGTTTCTTGTCCTAGAGTGTGTATACAAACACAGGGAACTCCAGTCTCTGTATTACATTTTTGCCTGAAGAAGGGGCCTGAGTTGCCTCGAAAGCTTGCATATTGTAATCTTTTTAGTTAGCCAATAAAAGGTGTCATTTTGCTTGGCATTTCTCTGGAGAAAGATAAAAACAGAGGTTCGTACCCCACCATTGTTCCGTGGCACAACTTGTCTCGGCGCCTGTCGGGTCCTTAAACCGCTCCCCATGTGCTCGTGCATGTAAAGACTTTTCTATTTAGGAAAACTTATTAACAATAATGCTATAATTATTGTTGTTTTTATCTTGCTTTGCCTTTGTTTAAACTTTTTATGTTGCACTTTGAGATTTACTGCTAATGTAAAGTGCCCTATAAATAAAATGCATTATTATTATTATTATTATTATTATTATTATTATTATTATTAAGACCTTTCAGGTAGTTGGAGCCCGATGCATACAGTCTGACATTTTTGTCGCTGCGTTAGAAGGATTTTCAGGATCGGATGACGTTAATCTCCCATCCGTCCGTCGCCTTCAAAGGTGTGCCAGGCAATGTGCCAAGGCTTTATACTCTTTCTCCATGCGCAGGCCCCCACTTAGGTAAATCGTGCCATTCCAAACAAAGAAAAGAAGATCCAATGTCATGCTGACTCTGACACACAGTTATAATAATAATAATATATTTTACTAATATATAGCGCCTTTCCCATGCCCAAGGCACTTACAGAATATAAGAAAGAACAGCAGGGTATACAGTTCTCCCTTTCTTGTCTCCTAATGCTTGCCTAGCAGTTCTAAATGATGAGCCCCTGTTTGCTAAATCTGGCCTTGTGTTAGCTGTACATGTGAGTGGATTTAGAATTTTTTTTTTGTACAGAGCACAGTGACATATTAAACTTATATACTTATTACAGACTGCGGGGTTGCCAACCGGGGTCCCGTTTTGTTTCGTTGCGTGGTGGGTGTGGCAACGCTCCCCAACCTGACCTAACCTGTTAATTTGATTATTTCCCATGTCTTTATGTTGACTTCATAGATGATGTTGTAATTATGCTCTGTTGCTTTAAATCTAGTTATGGTCCTTGTTCTTTGTGAGTGGAGCCCTAGGGGGTGGAGCCACCCTGAACATCATCCTCTCTCAGGTGATTTAAACTGAAGGAGGACACTCAAGAGTAGGGATCATGCATTGTTATTTGTGAGTATTGATGTTTATGGTTAGATTTTGTTTTTATTTTTGGCTTCTTTGTTTCAAGGATTCTCATAATTGGACTGTGCTTTTGAGATTTTGTTTGCTTAGGATTGCATTTCGGGTGACTCCTTAGTGCCTCACTTTGCTCTTTGAGCTTTTTTCTGTATTTTGTTATTTATATATTTCATTTAGAAAGATTCTTTGCTGTTCTTTTTGCACACAAGCAGGAGGTTTATGGTGACCCCACCACCACCACCACTTTTACTTTATTGTGAATTTTTTTTTTCGATTTGATTTGATATTGTTTATTTATCTCTAAGGGGAAATTGTCTTTCTGCATGACCTGTGTAGGTCAGCGTGAAGGGTCGGCCATTGTATAGCACCCTTGGTGCAATTTTCAAGTTAAGGGCTTTGCTCAAGGGCCCAACGGAGAATGAACAAGATCACAGTAATGGAATTTGAACCGGCAACCTTCCAAATAGCAGCACAAATCCTTAGCCTCAGAGCCACCATTGTTGTTTGGCCAACTCCTCATTTTTGGGCCTGCTCCGGCAGAAGCCAGCAGTTTGCCTTGAGGCCTGGCTGAGATTAAGGCTGCCTCTGCTGGTCAGATTAGATAGGTTTCTGCCCTGTTTCCTTCCTTCTTTTGAAGACCTCACCCATTTTGCTCTGGAGGAAACTCCATTCATGACAGCCAGGACTTGTTTGCCTTTTGAATGACTTTCACAAAATCCTTTATATATTAACCAGCTGTGTACAGCCCGTGCTGTAAAAAGCCCAGGCTTCTAGAAACCATAGATTCTGGCACTTTAATCAATCAATCAAACAATCACATCAGTTGTGCATTAGTGGCTAAGCGAGTTTCTCTTTCCTCGGCGGTTTCGTTTTGCCGATGTGCTCGCCTCACTTGTGTATTAGCGGCTAAGCGAGTTTCTGTTTCCTCTGAGGTTTTGTTTTCCCGACGTGCTCGCCTCACTTGTGTATTAGCGGCTAAGCGAGTTTCTCTTTCCTCGGCGGTTTCGTTCTGCCGATGTGCTCGCCTCAGTTGTCTATCAGCGGCTAAGCGAGTTTCTCTTTCCTTGGCGGTTTCATTTTGCCGATGTGCTCGCCTCAGTTGTCTATCAGCGGCTAAGTGAGTTTCTCTCTCCTCAGAGGTTTTGTTTTCCCGACGCATTCACCTCCGTTGTCTATTAACGGCTAAGCGAGTTCTTCCCTCCTCAGAGGTTTCGTTTTGCCGATGTGCTCGCCTCACTTGTGTATTAACTGCTAAGCAAGTTTCTCTTTCCTCTGTGGTTTCATTTTCCCAACGTATTTGCCTCTGTTGTCTATTAGCGGCTAAGCGAGTTTCTCTATCCTCTGAGGTTTTGTTTTACCAACGTGCTCGCCTCACTTGTGTATTAGCGGCTAAGCGAGGTTCTTTTTCCTCGGTGGTTTCATTTTCCCGATGTTCTTGCCTCCGTTGTCTGTCAGCAGCTAAGCGAGTTTTTTTCTCCTTGGTGGTTTTGTTTTCCCGACGTGCTCACCTCTGTTGTCTATTAGTGGCTAAGTGAGTTTCTCTCTCCTTGGAGGTTTCGTTTTGCCAACGTACTCACCTCAGTTGTGCATTAGTAGCTAAGTGAGGTTGTCTATCCTCGGCGGTTTCGTTTTCCCGACGCGTTCGCCTCCATTGTCTATTAACGCCTAAGCGAGTTCTTCTCTCCTCAGAGGTTTCATTTTGCCGATGTGCTCGCCTCCGTTGTCTATCAGCGGCTAAGCAAATTTTTCTCTCCTCCGGGGTTTTGTTTTGCTGATGTGCTCGCCTTGCTTGTGTATTAGCGGTTGAGGTTCTCTTTCCTCTGCGGTTTCGTTTTTCCGATGTGCTTGCCTCTATTGTCTATCATCAGCTAAGCGAGTTTCTCTCTCCTCTGAGGTTTCATTTTGCCAATGTGATCGCCTCGGTTGTCTGTCATCGGCTAAGCGAGTTTCTCTCTCCTCAGAGGTTTCGTTTTGCTGATGTGCTCACCTCCGTTGTCTATCAGTGTCTAAGTAAGTTTTACTCTCCTCCGGGGTTTTGTTTTGCCAATGTGCTCGCCTCACTTGTATATTAGTGGCTAAGCAAGGTTCTCTTTCCTCAGCGGTTTCATTTTCCAGACGTGATCGCCTGCATTGTCTATCAACAGCTAAGCGAGTTTTTCTCTCCTAAGAGGTTTCGTTTTGCCGATGCGCTTGCCTGACTTGTGTATTAGCGGCTAAGCGAGGTTCTCTTTCCTCGGAGGTTTCGTTTTCCCGACGTCCTTTCCCCCATTGCCTATCACCAGCTAAACGAGTTTTTCTCTCCTAGGAGGTTTCATTTTGCCAATGTGAACGCCTCCGTTGTCTATCAGCGACTAAGCGAGGTTTCTCTCTCCTCGGAGGTTTCGTTTTGCCGATGTGATCGCCTCGCTTGCGTATCAGCGTCTAAGCGAGTTTCTCTTTTCTTGGCAGTTTGACTTTGGCAACAGAATCGCTTTCTTTGACCTTCATGCTGTAGCCTTGTACTTCTGGGCATGGACAGACAGACACACTTCCATGCGTAGACGTTTATATATAAGATGTTTCAATTCTGTTATGCTAATACATATTTTTGTTTCATAAACTTTTTTTTGGTTATAGCTATCTCTATAAGCCAGAGTTTATCAGTTTTTCTCCCTTTCAAGGTTATTCTTTATATATTTTTGGACATGTCTTCCATTTTTGAACTTTCAAAACCAAATCCCCCTTTAGGCCTTTGTAGGCCGATGCCAGCCAGTAGGGCATTAGGGTCAGTCTGCCTTAGGTGAGGCTTTTTCTGTTCGTGTTAGGGAGGACCCTTGCCTGGATTTTGGGACGTTACACCCTCTCTTCACACACATCTGGGACTCCACATCACAAGAGCTGCTAGGATAGTCCTCTGAAGCCCTCTGTGCGAATATTTAATACTCATTGATGAATAAATGAAAGATGGCATTTAAACCTTTGGCAAAAAGTTATGCTAAGAACTCGTTTCTAGAAATGATCTGCAATTAAATTTGTAAATCGGACGCCCTTAAAACGTACATTTTCTTCTTCATTGGCTTTTATATTATGCTTTTGTTTTCACCTAAGTAGCAGCGCCAGCCAAAGATAAGAAAAATCTTCGCATTTCAGTCAGATTTTTTTTTAATTCCTTAAGCTTTTTCTATCACTGCAAATGGAAGTGAACATTTGTTTTATCACTTGCAATTTGCATGGAGCGGAGAAGCAATAAAAAGCAGTGTGAAAATATGGAAATTAACGGAGGCAAAAAAAAAAATGAAGTTAATATTTTTGATTATACCACGCCGTACTTTTTAAAGTTTCAAACACTTTCCCAAACTGAAATTCAGCTACAAAGCAGCAGACTTAATTGATGCTCCCCATTGTTCTCAGGGATTATTCCTTTTATTCCTTGTTAAAGTCCAACAGGTAAAAAAAAATTAAAGGAATTATGTTCTCTTTGAAAGAACTGAACTATGCAAATCCAGTAAAGTCAATTGGTAGGTAATATGGGAATGAAAAGAAAGGTGCATGTTAGAAAACACTGAGCCATACAATGGCAAAGGCCAAGGGAGGGCGTTTTGAGTGAGGGATGGGCATTAGGTGGCACACTTGACACTGGTGACTGGGCACCCAAGTGATTTTTCAGTATTTTATTCCCTAATGTGCTTGATGGGGATCCTTACAGAACAAAGATGAACCTCAGGCTTTATTGTAACACGTCTATGAGGATAAATAACACAAAGGATTTCACCAGCATATTGAATTATTGAGACTTCACGGAGATCAAAGGATGACTAAATATCCATTCATCCATCAAGTTTTTTATTATTCTAGTGAAGCACGTGGACCCACGGTCCGCAGATAAAGTAAGTACAAGAGAAGTGTTACGTCGAGCATGCATGAGACTTCAGAGGGTGACTGGAAGACAAGGACCGTAGTGAGGGTCAAAAACAAGGAGAACAAATATCAGTAACAGAAGCCAAGAATCGCCAAACAAAAAACAAAGTCTGAAGGAGTCCAGAGAGTTCAAAAACCAGAGAAACAAAACAGGGAAAATTTAACAAATAAGGTCTGAAGATTTTCGGAATCCTTGTAGTTGGATGGGGAAGCATAAACATGAATGACCTTTAACCCCCGTGACGTTGGGATTGACAGGTTTAAGAGCACGCCGTCTCTAGGAAAACCCTAGCGATGGGCATCAACAGTAGCATTGCCATAATGGTGGCGACATAACAGCACAAACTAAAATTTAAACTTTGACTATATTTCAAAAACAAATTAACCCAATGGATGCCTTATATATATATATATATATATATATATATATAATATATATATATATATATATATATATATATATATATATATATGTACTGTACATATTTGTGACAGATAGAGGCACTGTCGACCCCTTGAACCCTCAGACCAGACATCAGACACCAGATAAAAGTCCAAATATTGAATTTATTAGGACAAATACATGCACAAAGCCCCCTCCTCTCCACAACACTCAAATAAATCAATACAATAAACAATAATCAATCCTCCACTCTCCCAGACGCGTTGCCACCCTTCCACCCAGCTCAGCTCGACGTCTGGGATTACCCATCCATCCATCCATCCATCCATTTTCTAACCCACTGAATCTGAACACAGGGTCATGGGGGTCTGCTGGAGCCAATCCCAGCCAACACAGGGCACAAGGCAGGAAACAATCCCGGGCAGGGTGCCAACACACACAAACACACCAAGCACACACCAAGCACACACTAGGGCCAATTTAGAATCACCAATCCACCTAACCTGCATGTCTTTGGACTGTGGGAGGAAACCGGAACACCCGGAGGAAACCCACGCAGACACAATAATCCATTATATTTATATAGCGCTTTTCTCAGTACTCTGGACAATGATGGTGGGAGATTATTATTATTATGGTGTTCTTTGTCACATAATTGGTCTCTACCATTTGCCTGAAGCTCAGCAGACGTCACTGCTATTCACTTTTATTGCACCACATCACTTGTTTTTTGTAAGCTCTTTACAGTAAACACAGAAACCCAGGTCATTTTCTCATTCTTCATGCACATTTAATAAAGTGCAATGTTCAATGACAATAAATTTTCACCATAAAATCAAGTTTTGCTTGACACTCAGCAGATGTCACTGCTCTTCATTTTATTCCTGCCGTGTCACTTGGTTTAGAAATCAATTTGCTATAGTAAACACATAAACACAGGTCATTTTGCCAAAGTTTACATTTCATAACATTTTTTTTTATTTCCAGACCATATCAGGTCATATATGGTGGATTTTATTTATATATAGATTCTCATTTTTTTTTCCAATCTGAAGGTTCAAGGGGCCTATCTACTCTGGCAACACTGAGCACAAGTTTGGAACCAGTGCTAAAGAAGATGCCAGGCCACCACAAGGCACCCTCACTGACGCAGAGACAGTTTAGAACGACTCATCAGCCTGCCCTGCATTGCTTTAGAATGTAGTAGGAAATTAAAGAAAAGTATTAGTAGATAAAGGAGAACCTAACCTCAATGGCATCTTAAATAAAGGCTCACCTATTGTGCAGATGTTAGTCATGGTATTGGGGCTAAGACATTTAATGCTTTATACATTATTTGGTAAAATATTTATTTATTTTGTCTGGTATGTTAATATAGGAGCACAGCAGTGTTTAGATAAGATACAGTGTTTTTAAAGTAAATAGAAAACTCCTAGGGAAAAAAAACTAAAGAACTTAACATGGCCAAGATGAGTTAGTGTTTTCTAGGGATAAAGCAGTCTGAGGGCTCATGGGATGTATGCAGATAAACTGATGAATAGTCTGATGGAATACTGTATAAATATATATATATATATATATATATATATATATATATATATATATATATATATATATATATATATATATATATATATATATATATTATGAGGGATGGCCGGCAGTTTATACCGGCCAACACCCCCAGGCTGCTAGAGGGGAGTCCTCCCTGCAACATAGAGGTGCCTCGAATTCCCGCAGGGCATTATGGACAATGGAGTTCGACTGTACAGCCCTGCTGGATACCGTGGGGGCCACCAGGGGACACTGCAGGGAGGCACGAGTGTTTCTATTATAGCCCGGAAGTACTACCTTGTCACTGGGACAGAAAAAATGAAGTACTTCCGGGCTGAAGAAAAAAAAAAAAAAGAGTTTTCATCTGACCAGGAAGTGCTATGGCATCACATGGACTGAAGGACAGAAGCACTTCCGGGTCAAGGACTATTTAAAGGACTGTGGGAAACCCAGCAGACTGAGCCGGAGTTGGGAGGAAGTGCGGCAGAGCTGCTGGGTGGAGTGGAGGATTTGAGTATTGATTTATTATTGAGTATTGTGGAGGTGGAGGTGCTTTATGCACATTATTGTAATAATAAATTCATTTCTTATATTTTACCTGGTGTTTGGACATGTTGTCTGCGGGTATGGAGGTGTAACAGCGCCCCCCTTCTGTCACAATAAACATATTATATATATATATATATATATATATATATTCATACTGTATATAAATTTTAAAAGATGGGGGGGGGTGCCACTAAGGCCCTAACACACCACACTAAACAGTCCCAGGTACAAAATAACGGTTTTAATCTTGCCTGAAGAGTTGCCTCAAAAGCTTGCATATTATGATCTTTTTAGTTAGCTGATAAAAGGTGTCATTTTGCTTGACTTCTCACGACACTCATAATGACGAACAGTACCCTAGTACTGCAGTGCATGTAATGTAAAAATGCTTTGCATTTGTCATTCCAACACATGGTGCATCAAAAACATTTGCAGTAATAGAATGCATTGCATTTGCCACTCCAATATTTGTAGTAATATAATGCATTGCTACAAATGTTTGTGTTGCACCGACTGTTGGAATGACAAATGCAATGCATATGTCTTCATTATGCGCTATTTGTTATGGGAATTGTAAAAGTAGGGTTAATGTTTGTGATATGCCATCTGTTTGGAGGACAAAAGCAATGCATTTTATTATTATAAACGTTTTTATAAAATTTATATATATATATATATATATATATATATATATATATATATATATATATATATATAGTAAATGGGACACAAAGAACAAGATAAAGATTTGGGGATCCATCCCCGTATAGTGTGAGGTTCGTCCACAAAAAAAATACAAAAATCTCAACAGAGTTGTCATCAAACAATGAGTCCTAACCAAAGACTGAATAAAGGATAGGAACAGTTGGGGTTTATAGGTGAAAGGCAGGAAGAGGTGGGTTGTCAGGAGGAAATGCAGTCAATAGAAGGGCGTGGACTGGAGCCGGAAGTGGGAGGAGCTGTAGGTGGGCTTTCCTTCTGGTGATTTGTGGAAGAAGGAGAAAAGAAGCTCAACTCCAGAGCCTGTGTCTTACTCTCACCTAACCCTTAGACTGCCTCCCATGTGCACGTGTGTGACAATATATATACAGTCGACCCTTGATATACGACCGGCCTGACATGCGAACAACTTGATTTACGACCAAAATTTTTATTTTGATTTACGAACAACATCTTGCGTTACGACCTGAATGCGGTCACGTTTATCCACTTGTGCGATTGTAAACAAACAGCCGAGAGCGTTTGTAAGCGTCAGTCGGAGCCCAGATACATGTGTTTGTGGACTTAATTTCGGCCAGTGCAGTGATTTATATAATTTATTTCGATAATTGCTAAGGAAGGAAGAGAAGGTAATGAAGGTAAAGAAATCGATCACAATTGAAATGAAGAAGGAAATTGTGCGGAAATATGAGAGTGGCGTTCGTGTGACCGATCTCGCTAATATGTACAGCATGTCGAAATCCACCATCTCGACAATTTTACAAAGAAAAGATTTGTACAGGTAGACCCCAGGTTACGAACACCTGACCTACAACTTACGAACGAGGCCGCAGCTGTGACATATGCGCCTCATTAATTATGCCGCTCCGTCATCTTTGGCTGGAGGACACTGCAAGTAGTGGCTAGAGGGGTGCGATTTCGCTGCTCGCACAATGTAGTGTCCCTCGGGCGGCTCCCGGCGGCAAACGAGCGGTGACCCGAGGTCCATAGTCACTGGGGCCACAGCTATCGCTCATGTGCAGGACAGAGGCGTAATGGAGCGGTTCGCTGTCCGCCCACTACACCGCCACAGCTACTGCTCCTGACTGGACACAGGCTGGATGGAGCAGTGTAGGGCGTTTCACTGCCCGAATCGTTTTCGGTGGGCGGCTGGTAATGCTGCAAGCGGTGACCCAGTTGTGGCTGAAGGAGGCCATTGAGCGTGAATGGGGCGGCAGGGGGTAGCATTGTAGTGTGCTTCGGGTGGCTGCCTGTTGAATTGGAGCGGCGGTGGGCGATTCACTACATGTCTTTGGTCGCACCGTGTTCGTTCTCGGTGGGCGGACGCAGGCTGCATACTGTAGTGGAGGTGACTGTGTGGTGGGTGGGTGGTGAACCGCCCCTCGCTACTCCCATTCATTCTCAATAGCAAGCCTGCTTGTACTGTTACGTACATAGCAGGACGTTGTCTCTTGTCAGTACATCAGTCGTGTTGACGAGGGATGCCTGCCTGCCGTGATAACGTGTACAGTGCTGTGCAGAAGAGCTCATCTTAGCCTTTTGTCTTCACCCTTCAAGAATGTCTCTGAAACACAAATCTGATGCAAGTGCTGGTGATACAGTAAAGAAGAGAAAAACCATCACCATTGAAAATAAAGTAGAAATAATAAAAAGGTCAGAGAGAGGTGAGACTCCATCATTCATTGGCAGAGCACTTGGTTACAGTCGGTCAACAATAGCATTTATTAAAATAATGTACCTGTTCCAACTTACATACAAATTCAACGTAAGTTCAAACCTACAGTCCCTATCTTGTATGTAACCCGGGGACTGCCTGTATAAGGAGGCTCCTTCCAAACAATAACCACCTTCCATTTCATTCTCCTCCTCCTCCCTTCCTGCAGCCCAAAGATGTCAAATTAAATGGTGAGTACAGTATGAAATTGCTGTTTCTGGTAGGCTAGGCACTTTTTATAACTTTTTGGTTAGTACATTAGAAAAATTATTGGTGTTTTGGTAAATTATGCACATTACACAACCCTTTTTTATTATGAAAAGGTTAAGTAAGTGTTGCTGTGGGAGGTTCGGAGTGCATTATGGGTATTTCCATTATTTCTTATGGGAAAAATAGTCTTGACTTACAACCAACTTGAGTTACAACCAGCCCTCGCGAACAAATTGTGCTCATAAGACAAGGGTCCACTATATATATATACTAGCCATGTGTGCCCAACTACGTTGCGCGTGTTAAAGTTGTCTGTGAAGGGCTCCCTGTTTAAACGCGGCTGCCAGTCGTGAGCTGGGCCCTTCGTCACACAGCATTATGATGTTTTATAAGGGAAACAAAATTACAAAAGGAAACCCTTGGACATTGATTCGATAGGAACGGCCTACTCGGAATCACTGTCCGAACAGTAATTATGTGGTGGTGGAGGAGCATTTCTGCTTCTCTCCGTTCACAGTCCGTCTCGTTTTCACGACACTGTTGTTTTCTCTCACGATCTCTTCTCAACCTTTCTCCAATCTCGCAGGTTGCTTTGTGGCAATCCAAAGAGTAAGGCAATATACACGGAGCAATGGTTAAAAAAGGGGGACACATAGGTATCCAGGCTCTTTAAAGCATAAATAGGGATCACTTCACTGACATGTGAGCAAGCCATGGTACAACTGTGAGACGCGCAGGACTCGCCGGCTACAACGTAACAATAATAATTTCCGGAACGTGCTGTTACGTTGTCATTCATTTACCCACTGTCTTTCTTTCATTCATATGTTACGTAGGTACATACCTTTTATCTTCGGCAATCTCATTCTCTAACCAGGCCTCAGGAGCTAACCAGCGTAACACTGTCCACCACCCCTTTCGTTATTCCGGCACATTGTTGACATCCGTGAGTAACAACAACGTACTAAACTGGAAGGTGGTCTACACATGCGTGGAATTCGTGGACAAGCAAAGATCAAGATCCAAAAGAAGATTATATATAAAGATTAGTTAATTTAAAGCACAACAATTTGTTTAGTTTGAATGTCTGTGTTTTGAGGTGTGACTGGAGTACTACAGTCTTCAGTAGTATAAGCCTGGAGGAGATTCGTAATGCAATGCCTATGTTTTAGCTGTCTCTCTACTGCCATCTAGCGCTTCTTCTTCTAATTCATTCGCGGACAAACAAAGATCAAGATCCAAATGAAGATTATATATAGATATATATCTCACGGTCCAAAGACATGCAGGTTAGGTGGATTGGTGATTCTAAATTGGCCCTGGTGTGTGCTTGGTTTGTGTGTGTCCTGCGGTGGGTTGGCACCCTGCCCAGGATTGGTTCCCTGCCTTGTGCCCTGTGTTGGCTGGGATTGGCTCCAGCAGACCCCCGTGACCCTGTGTTTGGATTCAGCGGGTTGGATAATGGATGGATATATATATATATATATATATATATATATGTATATATATATATATATGTATATATATATATATATATATATATATATATATATATATACAGTATAGTGAAAGATTAGCCTCAACACAGACAGACATGGACTCCCAGTGTTCAAAACACGCACCGTTTATTTCTCCAACAACACACACAGTGCACAAATCACCACAATACAGCTCTGTCCTTTCTTTCTCCTTCCTTCAGCCACCTCCACTCCTTTCTTGCAAGGTCTGTCCTATTCCACCGGACACCGCCTCTCTGAATGGAGTGAGGCGGCCAATTTTATCCCACCCTGGATGTGCTCCAGGTGCTCTGTGATGGTCTTCTGGCAGCACTTCCTGGTGTGGCGGAAGTGCTGTTGTTTTTGGTCAGGAACCATCCAGGAGCCCCCTGATGGCGGCCCCTGACCCCCACAGAGCCCTGATGAAATATTTTGCCCCTCTCCCGGTCCTTCCCTGTTCCAGGCGTCCCGGTGGGGCAAGGTCCCTGGTTGTCTGCCACAATATATACACAAGTACCAACAAGCATCTTCAAGCATCCCATAATATAATGCCATGGTTAATACAGTAGATTAGTCAAGTTTTAAACTTGAAATAAAATGGCACGTATAGCCTTGTCCAAGATACAAGATACTGTATAAGATCAGACTTGGAGGCCATTTCAGTTAGTATGCCATTGTGTGAGCTATGGTGTACTTAAAACATAAGTAACATCCATCCATCCATTTTCCAACCCGCTGAATCCGAACACAGGGTCACGGGGGTCTGCTGGAGCCAATCCCAGCCAACACAGGGCACAAGGCAGGGAACCAATCCTGGGCAGGGTGCCAACCCACCGCAGGACACACACAAACACACCCACACACCAAGCACACACTAGGGCCAATTTAGAATCGCCAATCCACCTAACCAGCATGTCTTTGGCCTGTGGGAGGAAACCGGAGCGCCCGGAGGAAACCCACGCAGACACGGGGAGAACATGCAAACTCCACGCAGGGAGGACCCGGGAAGCGAACCCAGGGCCCCAGATCTCCCAACTGCGAGGCAGCAGCGCTACCCACTGCGCCACCGTGCCGCCCACATAAGTAACATGATAGTTATAATTTGTTACTAACCCTCACCTATTCTGTTTCTCTTCTCGGTACTCAAATGTGGTACTTGGCGCCACAGCCCACCTGCCAAGTTGTTTTGCCTGCCTAAGGTAAAGTCATCTCTGATGGAGGATCTCAGGAATCGTGGGAAAGAGGGGTCCTTTCATCGGATTAGTGCTATTTCAGCTGTAGATTGGCCAAATGGGATGGCTGAAGTCTCCAGAACTCTAAACAAATCCAAATCATTTTATGTGATATCATCTACTGTTAAATTCTACTCCGTACTTCTAAAATTTTTATTTTTATACTGTATTGAGGATTTGTTCTGTTCTGTGTATTGAATTGTATTGACCTCCTTCTTTGTGACACCCACTGCACGCCCAACCTACCTGGTAAGGGGTCTCACTTTGAACTGCCTTTCCCAAGGTTTCCTCCATTTTTTCCCTACAAGTTTTTTTTGGGAGTTGTTTCTTGTCTTCTTAGAGAGTCGAGGCTGGGGGGCTGTCAAGAGGCAGGGCCTGTTAAAGCCCATTGCGGCACTTCTTGTGTGATTTTGGGGTACACAGAAAATAAATTGTATTGTATTGTAATAATGTATTCAGACCCCTTCAATTTTTTGACATTTTTTTTATTTTTCAGGCTTATGCTAATATTGTT